>NC_133123.1:224266914-224575200 GCF_033568475.1 Henckelia pumila | reverse complement strand
TCAGTTTCTTTTTGGTTTTGCTAGTTTAGTTTGATTGTTTTTGTTTATTTGTTTAGTATTGTTTTTTGTTCTCTGATCCTAATCAAAACTGTCTTTTGTGTTAACTCTGATATGATTTCTTGTTTGTGTTTATCCTTGCTCTTATGGTTTCTGATGTAAGGTGTCATAGCTAGATGTTGCCAACATCTCGCGACAACACCTCTGGATATACTTAGGGGAAGAATCTATTCAGGGGGAGTTTTGATTAAGGGGGAGTTTAGTTGATCTGTTTTTGGATTAAATGTGTTTTGTCCAGAAAGACAAAAAGGGGGAGATTGAAAGGAATATTTTATTCCTTAAAATCTCTTAATTCTAAAAATATTTTATTTAATATCTTTTGTCTTTCTTGGACATGAAGTAATCTTTATTTCCTATTTGCGATATTGATAAGCTGATTAGAATATTTATCATATCATATCTAATATATGATCAAATAAAGGAATCCTACGCCTACAAAGAAACATATTGAAGAAGGATTTTTGGTCTATTTATTTGAGATAGGAGTTCACAAGGAAGAGAGATATATAGAGAGAAAAATAAGTGAGAACCTAAGTACGTAGATTGTGAAAGCTGAAGATCTCTCTGAAGCTTAGTCGAAGCTGTGTAAACTTGAAGCCGTGTATAACACTTGAAGATTGGAGATCAAGAAGTATGCTGCTCGTCTGATTTTGGCTTCAACATTATTTTTCTCCTTACTTTGTTTTTATTATTCTATTTCACATAGAAGTTTTAGGAGAACTTTTACTTTTTATTTTCTCACTTGTTTTGAGAAATTGACTTTTACAATAATCACTAGTTTTAGGGTTTTTAAAACTCTTTGAAAGTTTTCTAGTGAAGTTTTGCCCTGAGGCGATGCAAGAGTATCTTATACTCTTTCTTAAATCATTTGAGTATGTTTATTGGTTTCTTGTTTATTTTAGTTACGCTTTAATTATATTCCGCTGTAAATTACTCAAGGTGTTATTGTAGGTGTTGTCAACACCTTGTGACAACAACTCAAACTGTTTATGTGCAACCCTATTCCCTTACAAAATTGAAAGGCATTTTAACAAACAGTTAATCTGCAACTATATATATACAATCATTCAATTGTAAGGAGTAACAAAAAAATTGGCTTGATACAAACAAAAAACACAACATAGAGATAACAATCTAAACAAAATCAGTGGTGCCATCCAAGACAATCTATTGATTAAAAAACACAAATAACCCCAAATCTTACCAGATAATAGTGAAGATGATAAGAAGCAAACAACAACTGGCGTAGGGATGTAAATGAGCCGAACAGTTCGCGAGCTGTTCGGGGCTCGGTTCGTTAAAAGCTCATTTGATCTTGTTTAATGAGGCTCGTTAAGGCAAACGAACCAAGATCGAGCTTTACAATATTCGGCTCGTTAGTTCGTGAACATGCTCGTTAACAGGCTCGTTAGATTGTGAACAAGCTCGTTAACAAGCTCGTAAGTCATCTCTTAGATGAAAAAATAATAGTATTGATATTTAATTTATAAATTTACATTTTACTTATGAAAAATATTAAAAAATCTATAAAAAATTAATTTATTAGAATAAAATTACAAATTTTAATAATAATATTATATTTATTTTCAAATATATAATTTAGTTTTTAAATAATTTAATGAATATTTAAATTTATAATTTAAATATATTAAGCTTGTTTAGGCTCGATAAAAGCTTGAATAAGCTCGTGAGCCATGAATATATTCGTTAAATAAGCTCGGGATCGGCTCGATTATAAATGAACCGAGCTTGAACATTCAAAAGCTCGGCTCGGCTCGGCTCGGCTCGGCTCGTTTACATCCCTAAACTGGTGTAATGGTAAAAACCAGAGTAGAAAATATAGCACATTTTCATGAGAAACCTAATATCCAAAGGGATCTATTGTAAATGGTCAATTTTGCAAATTAAGAGTAAAAAAACTGCTAGGCAGTTATATTCTCCGTCCATTTCACCCACGATGTGAATAATGGGTTAATTTTTGTTTTTTTTTTGTTATTTTTTAATAAAGAGGATAGTTTTTGTAATACTGGTCATACCAACGTACAAAACAGTTTTTTCTAATAGTCTGAAGTTTAATAATATAGAAAGATTAGTGGTAGTGCTTAGTCGTGTCACGTCCAAATTAACCCAACTCAACTTAGACAAATAAAAATGTAGTAGCGAGAGTAGGGTTCGTTCCCACGAGAAAAGTGAAATTTATTGTGTGCTTAAAAATACTGGAATAAATTAAAAAGGGGTTTTTGAAACTGGGAATTAATCTCTAAAAATTTGTAAACAAAGGAAAATCAATTCTCTTAACTAGCATGCAGGATTAAAACTATAGTGAAACAATTAATTGAACAAGTCTTGATATCGGTCGACTACGTCCTTGAAGTTATTCACTCGATAATCGATTCTCTATAATTAATTCACATTTGAATATTCATCATTGAAAATTCAATATCTATCCCACCTTAATCTTATTTAATTAGACATACGCGTTCTAAATTAACCTTACCAATAAATCAACCAAGATGCAAGCTATTAAGAATTAAATCCAATGTAGCATTCAAAATAGTGAAATTGATGAATCTAGACAACACAAACACAAGCGATTGTATTTAATCTAGTCAATCGGTGTTCCAACGGATTAATAAATTCAAAAGAAGAAATTATTAACCATAGTTGTTTCACAAATTAGAGCAATCAAATAATTACGGATTTGATATCTAATTTAGTCTTAGATTGTATGAGAAAATTATTAGGTGATCAAGCTAATAATCCAACACACAAGTATAACAAATAATTCTGAACAACTCTTGATACTCAAATAAAAATTCAAACGATGAACGTATATCAAATATAACGAGAAAATAAAACTTTAAGGTATCGTCTCCTCAACCAAGAATTAAAACTTAGCCACTAAAATTCATGAAATCTATAAAAAAAAAAATTGAAGAAATAAATTAAATCTAAGAAGAAGAAAGAAAACCTAGCTGCCAAAGAATTCTTCTCTGTGTTATCTTGTCCAAAAAATGAAAAAAAAACAAAAACAAAAACCCCTTAAATTCGAGTTCTAGGAGTTATTTAAAGTCTAGAGTCCTTTCCACACAAGTTTTCTCTTCGAAATTATTTTTTTTCCTAATTTACGTCGCGCTCGAGCGCGAAACTCTCTGCCCAAAGTATCTTTCTCGCACAGCAGCTAGTGCAAATGCGCCATTCCACAAGCGCATAAACTCTAATCTTCTTTAATCCTTTTGTTCTTCATTGCCTAGAATCGTCGATATTAGCGCAGAAGCGCACTTCTATTCTGCATAGGTGCAGATGCATCTCTCCAAGCGCATATGCATTGTATGCTTCTTTTTCTATCTTCTTTTTGCGCGCTCGAGCGGATGAAAATCGCGCTCGAGCGAGAAACCTTATGTCCAACACCAAGTTTCTTCATCTTCTTTTGTGCATGCTCGAGCGTGGTTTTTGCATGCTCGAGCGCAAAACTTTTTGTCCGACTTGATATTTTCTTCATTTTTGGCGCTAGCGGGATTTGCGCATGCTCGAGTCGAGCGCCCACACTTCTGGATTTCACCTTTTTCTACTCAAATCACAAACCATAATTAAGATCTATAAAACCAATTTTTATCGCTCAAAATACATCTAATCATCACAATTTAATCCAAGTAAATATAGGAGAATATGGATATATCAATTAGATTACAGTAAAAAACTGTGAATCTCCATTGATTTCTGGGCTAAGTAGATGCTACCTGTAAAGATACTACCTTAACATGCATCTAACGGGTGATATTCATCAATACATGTGGGGTCAATAATTTTTTAGTGTCTATCCCACATGTATTGATGAATGATCTCCCTTAAATCTATCATGGAGGTAGTATACTTATAGTTAATGAAAGAACGTGCATATCACGTTTCTTTATCTTTTAGATTTTGCCTTTTCTTGACAATTTTGTTTAATTGATCTTATCATGTATATCTTCTTGATCGACATTGAATATCTTATAACTTGTCAAATATGTTATCTTATCAAATATGATATCTTGTCAAATATGTTATCTTATCCAATGTATATTGTAAATTGATGATATATATCTTAACAGTTTTGTTGATGAGATATCTTATCAAATCTTTTAAAGTTTTGTAGGATTTTTAAAAGAGATTGAATATCTATTTAAGAAAGAATTCAACAGAAGTAACGTGCAGAGGAGAGTGTAGAAACGTAAAGTACATTACTGCAAAAATTCACAAGTTGAAGGTTTGAATATCAGAAGAATTTCTGAAGTACTCCTTGCCGTTACACAGTGTTGCCGAGTAGTGTTGGAAACACTGAAGAACACGCGAGTGAAGTGTTGTTCAGAAAGTGGTTCCTTGGTTATTTTGTTTTTCGGCACATGTGTTTAGAACTTCCTATTGGTTTTTATATTCTAGTTCTTACTAGTTTTTAGGAAGTTATTTATTTTATCACCTAGTTGAGAAAAGTAGGTTTTCATATATGTTTACTAGTTGGTTTTTTGTAAACTGTCTTGTTTTTCTAGTGATTATTTTGCCATGAGGCACCGCACAAGTACTGATTACTTGTGCATAAATATCTTTGTGTTATTTATTTTTATGCTTAATTATTCCGCTGCGTAGTGTGTCTTGAAGTATTGAAAAGAAAACACTTATTTTAAAATTTATTTATGACATTCCTGCAATTCATACTATCCAAACCCTAACAGTTAACATGAAATAAACCTTGATTCGTGTCATGTTTCACTACGTCATCATCAAAATAACCAAGATGATGATGCCATCCATTAGATGATAACGTCGATGCTACCCTACGGGCAGCATGAACAAAACTCCATTGGCAACGTCGACTGTCCTAGGAGTGGCGTGGCGGATCATGATTAGTCAAAATTAGTGGGTCCCACGTGACCCACTAATTTTGACCAATCATGGCCCCATTAGATTTGAGCTCTAAATGCCTCACAGTTCACTGCTTTGGCAGAGAGCACCTTGCCAACAAGGCAAGAATCCAGCTTTTGTTGCCACTATTGGTCATCTCTTCCGTAATTCGAGACAAGGAGCTTCATTGTTGAATCTCTTGAATAATGTCATCTTACCGAGATGTCGATTGTATTTTTAATTTAATTTATGCACGAGAATGATAAATGCAATTGAACCCAACTTAAAAAAATTAAATTAATTTAATGTTTTTTTTCCTATATACGACTATCTAACAATACCAATACAAACCCAAACCTCTTTTAGAATCTCACATCATTTTAGTTACTCCATCTGTAAATGAGCAACACACATCAACAAATATATTTGATCCCCAAGTGGTGTTCCATCCACAAAAGTAAAACAGTAGGCGAAAAACATTTGTGGAACACCAAAATAAATAAAATCTACTAATGAATCTTTTACAGTTCGTTATGGGAATAATCATCTGACTTGGGACCACCACCAGACCTTTGATAAACAGTGGTGATGATCGGGTTACTACCTTAACATGCATCTAACGTGTGATATTCATCAATACATGTGAGGTCAATAATTGTTTAGTGTCTACCCCACATGTATTGATGAATGATCTTTCTTAAATCTATCATGAAGATAGTATACTTATAGTTAACATGAAATAAACCTTGATTCGTGTCATGTTTCACTACGTCATCATCAATATAACCAAGATGATGATGCCATCCATTAGATTTGAGCTCTAAATGCCTCACAGTTCACTGCTTTGGCAGAGAGCACCTTGCCAACAAGGCAAGAATCCAGCTTTTGTTGCCACTATTGGTCATCTCTTCCGTAATTCGAGACAAGGAGCTTCATTGATGAATCTCTTGAATAATGTCATCTTACCGAGATGTCAATTGTATTTTTAATTTACTTATGCACAAGAAAGATAAATGCAATTGAACCCAATTTAAAAAAATTAAATGCATTAAATTAATTTCATGTGTTTTTTCCCCTATATACGACTATCTAACATCACCAATACAACCCAACCCTCTTTTAGAATCACACATCATTTTAGTTACTCCATCTTTAAATGAGCAACACACATCAACAAATATATTTGGAGAAAAATACGTTTTTGGTCCTATAACTTGAACTTTTTCCATTTTCAGTCCTGTTATGAGTCAAGTTACGTTTTTGGTCCTCCTGTTATGAGTCAAGTTACGTTTTTGGTCCTGTAATTTGAAATATTTTTCAATTTCAATCTTTTTTCCCCAAAATTGAATTATTCAACTGAAAATTGTCCAACCCGGTGCCGGAATGCTTAGCTGTCAATTAATTAATTTTTTTGTGGCCCATGTGGCTTTCAAAAATTCCATGTAGGAAAATATTACTAATATAAAACATAAAATTTAATCCACGTCATGAAACTATTTTCTAGTTTTCTACAGCATCTTTTCCCAACATTCCAAACAAATTAAAAAAAAACCATCAGAATAATTTTCTTATTTCCCCATCATCGATCAAATTTCAAACCCTAGCCAAAATCTTTTCTCCAAATGGCGATGCATTCTTTAACCAGTAACCAAATTCACCCAAAACTTTGCGGGTTTTTTTTATTTTTAATTTAAAAAAATATATATATTGCACAAATAATGCAGGGCAGGGGGTTTTGCAATATTACTGCAAAACGCCCCTGCCAATAGCGGACGCTGCATTTAAAATGCAGTGTCCGCTATTAAAGCAAGCGGACGCTGCCAAAGCAGCGTCCGCTTGCTGCAAAGCAGCGTCCGCTCTCTGCAGGTGTGGATGCTGCTTTTTGCAGCGTCCACTTCTACAGAAAGCGGACGCTGCTTTGGCAGCATCCCCTTTGTTATTTTGCATCACGGATGTTTTGACCCGTGATGCAAAATTATTGTGCTTGTTATAAATATCATGCCACACCTCTCATTATTATGTGCACCGAAATCTGATACTTTTATTTTGCAAGAAAACAGCCGAAGCTTTCTTTTCATTTCCTTTACTTAAATTACTTCTTTGTTTATTTAATAGAATAAGAACCCAAGAAGCACCGAAGCTTTTTCCTTTTATTTTTTGAGCAAGCACGAAGCTTTTGAAATCTTCTCCGCCTTGTTTTCTGAATTAGGTAAGTTTGTAATGTTATCGTTTTAATTTTTTTTATATTTTGCATGCAAAATAATTTCTCTTAGAAATGGTGTTATTATTTATATGAATTTTTGTTTATATTGTTTTTGCAGGTAAATTTGATATTAAACCTGAAATAACATAAAGGTATGTATTAATATTATTAAAACAAATATTAAGTTTTGTGAATATTTTAAATAATACTATTATTATTCATGTTTTTTTAAGTTAAATGTTGATTATAGTTTGTTGGTTATGTTAATATATTATATTTTTATATTATATAATATTTTGATGAATCCTTCGTGTTCTATAATTGTACTCTTTATTTGATTGCCTTTGTTTTTAGTAAGTTTGTCAATAGTATTAATTCATAAATTAAGTTACTACGTAAATAAAAATTCAAGATAGATAGTAATATTATGTTTAACTTAACTAATTATTGGTTTTTCAATCTTAATTAATATATTATTTTATTTATTTACGATTATTTGAAACAAGATAGGTTACTTTTAGCTAATTCTAACGTTGAAATATGTTATTTAATTTCTAATTATTTTTCATTATACTTTTACATATATAAATATATATATATATATAATTAATCATAATATGTTATAATGATATATTGGTAATAAATTGATAATTGGAAATAATATATCATCGATCAAAATTATAGTTGAAATATTTTTAAAATAATATTTCTTTAAAATATATAACAATATATATATAATATAATTTAATATTTTTATTTATTGTTTATTTACATAAAATTCATAGTGTTAAAATAAAAAAATTATCTTATAAATATAACGTTGATAATCACTTCATATTTTTATTAAATATTATAAAAAATAATATTCATACAACATTATTTTTATATATTAAATTGTAATATAACTTGTATTTTTTAAGCTTTAAATTTTTTAATTTTTTGGTAAATATAAAATGTTTGATATCCGAATATTTAATATTTTGTGTTCATATTAAAATGTGATATAAAATATTTATAATATCACATTTTTAGACTACTTAAACATATATTTTTTTGTTATTCTTTATTTTATTTAGATATGATAAAAAATATGATAGTTTTTAAAAATATTTAATTTTAGTTGTATCAATACACAAAAATATTGCATTTTGAGTATTTTTTTAAGTAAATAAAAAATTTAAAATATAAGAAAAGTTAGTTTATGGATAAATTTGTTATTATTATTAACGTATTTACAAAGATTATTGACATAATTTTTAGTAATCTTTTGTTATTATTATTATTATTAATTTTATTTTTATTGTTATTATTTTTATTTGAAAAAAATAAAATAATTAATGTAAATTAATATTTTATTTTATTTCCAAATAGCATGAATTCGATCGTGATATGTATTATTTTGTAGTATATTTATTATAAGTATAATTGATTGTTATGATTATTTAACTTATTGATTAATGATTGTCATATTTTTTTTTTCAGAATGGCAAGAGTACAAGATTCGAGCGTGTTGTTTTTGCAGCCATCACATATATCATCAGTAGTTTCTTCGGAAAATATTGATGAAATTATTCGAGCCAAACGATCGGACAATTTGATATGGAAATTATATACGGAGAATGGGTTACATAGCCGTGTTAAAGCATTTTTACATCATATGGGATTTTTGGGTGTTTTGCAGTGTGGATTACGTGTTTATGATCATCATTTGATCACTGCTCTGGTTGAACGATGGCGACGTGAAACACACACATTTCATTTTAGATATGGTGAGGCGACTATCACGTTGCAGGATATTTCAATTATTTGGGGTTTACCAATTCATGGTGATGTTATATCTGGTACAGATGCGTCACATACAGTGGGAGTTTGGCAAGACATATGTTTTCGTTATTTGGGATATACGCCATTAGCGACGCATTTCAAAGGAGGTCACTTGTCGATGACCTCTTTATACGAACACTGCACCTCCACATACATTGATGATAATAGTTCTGATGTTGATGTTGTGAAATATAGTCGGTGTGTAGCATTGATGATTATCGGAGGAATAATGCTACCAGATTATCAAGGAGGATCGGCAAGATTGATTTATTTACAACTGCTCCGGAACATTGATCAAATAAAATCTTACAGTTGGGGAAGTGCAGTTTTAGCGTTCCTATATCGTGAGTTGTGCAATGCAACACGTATAGGAAAAGCTAAAATAGCCGGACCTCTATATATTTTGCAGGTATAATTTATAATTATTAAATGAGATTAAATTAATATTTATTTAATTATATTTTATACTCATTACAGGTATGGGCATGGAGTAGGATTAAATGTGTTAATCCTGATCGACATGGCTTATCTCATTTTGTGGCCCCGAATCCTGCTGATGATATTATGCCATTTTCTCCCTACGGTGCTTGGTAAAGAAATTATTGTCACAGTATGAACTTTGATTAATTTACTCGATATTTAATCATTTTTTTATTGTAGGTGGAATAATATTTTCAGTTATACTCATGCACCGACACACTTTGTTCGAATTATAAGAGACTCATTTGATCGTATGAATCATGATGAGGTATACTATGAAAATATATAAACACTGCAACAATGAACTTGTTTATAGAAAATTTTAAGTAATTTTTTTAATTTTATTTTGCAGTTTAACTAGATAGTATACGACAGAAACGATCCAGATGTCAGACTAATAGTGGATTCATACGACAAGCATATTCGGTTAGCTACTTAGGATGAACCACACGGAGGCGATCTAGTTTCAGATTAGAGTTGAAGCTAATAATATTTGGCGATGCGTTTGTCCTTTGATTTGCTTTGAAATTGTGGAGATGCATCGTCTGAATCGAGTGTTAAGGCAGTTTGAAATGCGTCAACCTATTCCAAGACCTGTAGATGACAACGATAACCTCCACAACATCAACAGAGGAGGTCATCGCAACCAAAACTGGATGGAATATCATGAAAATGGAATTACTATTTGGAATAGAAGGTTGCATTATGTTGTCCAAGGTCAATTGCATGGAAGATCTAGCCAGACAGATTATGACTACTTTCGATGGTATGAGCGCATAACTGTTCGCACTATTTCTCCCATAGTCAGCGGGATTGGTTTTCGACCATATCCCCAGAATTTTTTTGCTCCTCGACCACATGATATTCCACAACATTTCGGTACGCCTCCTATTGATCATTATCAGTCACCTTTAGGATATGTTCCTAGGTCATCTAGTTGGTAAGACGATGCAGGGCCTTCAGGTGGTTTTGAAAATGCAGGGCCATCTGGTGTTTTTGAAAACACGGGGCCATCTGGTGCATATGATGACGAGGATTATCGGACGCCATTTCAGAGCCATATCCGAAGTATTACCGAATTGATCAAATGATCAGTCACCTGGTTTTCATAACACGTCGGCACCTCAAAGAAATGTTTTTTCACCTATTATTTTTACAGGTTATTCAACTGAACAAAATCAGAGCAATGAGGACAATGACGATGTGGTCCAAAATAATCCTCAAGATTTTGTACCGCGTAGAGGTTCGCGTATACGTAGGCCACGTGGTTGTGGAACAGAGGGTCATTTACGTAATTGTAATTGTAACCACCTATCGTGATATATTTGTTAATGTGATTTATCTACACTTTTAGATTTATATCGTTTAATAACATATAATTTATTAGTAATAAACTTAATATTAATTATTTGAAATTATATAGCATTTTTATATAATATATTGTATATTGTAAAAAAAACAAAATATACAAATACCATAAAATGCATCTATTATTTTATTTAAACTCATTTATCCACACTTTAATATTTACATCGTTTAATAACATATAATTTAGTAGTAATAAATTTAATATTTATTATTTGAAATTATATTTTCATAGTATATTGTATTTTTAATATATTATCATTTACTATATTATAAATGAAATAAATTTTAATGCATACATCTATTATTTAATTTAAACTCATACATGAAAAATGTACAAACAAAACAAGGTACACATTTATTATGAAAAACGAACGAGAAACATTATTATAATATTAATATTACACGATACAACAGTCTTCATATATGATGTTCCTGGAAAAAAATATATGAAAATTAATTTCAAATACGATACAACAATCTTTATTACACGATACAACAATCTTCATACATGATACAACAGTTTACCAATTACTGTCCCCGTCGTTGTCTCTCCCTGACCATTGGTCTATCCATCTCGTTCCTCACTCGAGTTTTTGTATCCCTACCAGCTCTTCTTCTTTCACGTCTAACCGGGTTGTGATGTAGCTCAAAGGTAGGTGGATCCCAATATCGTTCATCGGCAAGAGGTTCAAATCTACCTTCATACGTCGCGAGGTAGTTCGATATGTTGTACCATGACTGAACTAGGGTTTTCGGATCTAACGAATGGTATTTCGCGGTGCAAATAGCGTGAGAACATGGGATTCCAAAAATTGTCCATTTACCACATGAACAATCACTAGTTGATAACCTCACCACTTGTATATGTTGACCGCGACTTGGTCTGCCCCCGGTCGCAACTGAAGCAGTGTGAGTCCTTATATCATATTTGACAACACGATGTTCGCTAGATTTTCTTGCCCATTCTTCATATTTGCGACATGCATAGTCCGACCACAGCTGATTTTCCTAAACCATGCGTTGATCCTTTGCCACACGTTCAATGAAGTACTGTACACATCTTAAAAGAGTCAAGTGCACTATCGCAGATATAGAGAGTCTACGAGCTCCCTTTAACACACTATTCAAGCATTCAGACATGTTTGTCGTCATCACCCCACGACGCCAACCTCCGTCATGAGCCATACTCCATTTCTCCTTTGAGATTCCAGCCAAGTACCTGTGTGCTAAAATATTTTTATTCCTGATGGCCTCCATTATTGCGTCGAACTTACAGACTTGATGTTGTTTGCCCGCCTCCCAACATAAATCTTTCAAATGCACATCTTTGAATCTCGCATTAAAATTTGAGCACACATGTCTCAAACAAAAACGATGCACACCATGCGGAGGTTTAAAATAGTGGAGATCCTCAGCTGCTCGAACAATACCCATATGCCTATCAGAAATTAGGCATACTCCACTTTCACCACAAACAACATACTGACCAACATTTTCCAAGAACCATTTCCAGGAATCCGACGTTTCTTCATCCACGATTGCAAATGCCAGCGGCAACACCTGATTGTTTGCATCCAGAGTGACTGCGATCAACATTTTGTGCTTATATTTTGTATACAAATGTGTGCCGTCAACGCTGATAATTTTCCGACAGTGGCGAAATCCATCTATAGAAGGCCTGAATGCCCAAAAAACATAGTTCAATGTTTTTATTGATTCGTTGTTCGATCTAAGATGCTTCCATTCGACAACTATTCCGGGATTATATTTGCATAGAGCACGCATATATTTCGGAAGCAGCTGCACAGAACTCTCCCAAGTCCCATAAACAATTTTCACTGCGCGTTTCAGACTTCGCCACGCCTTCATATACGAGATTTGGTATCCGTATTTATCCTTCACGCTTTCCATGATATATTTAATCTCGTACGAAGGATCACAACGTACAATACCCAACAACGTCTGTGTGACCATATCGCTATTCAGGTTATGATGGTCTATGCCCACGTTGGTAGATATACACGTGTGAGGACCGCCATATCTAGTTATTTTCCAGTAACCCGTTTTCTCTTTGAACGAAGCTCGAAGACCCCAACGACATTGGACGGTAGAAGAATCATTTCTACACCGTACCTTCCACAGAATGCATGTGCTATCGACTACACGATACTCACGCCTGGAAACTCTGACTGAAAAATCTTTCACAGAAGCAATGAGATCATTCTTATCTTTAAATAACATGTTCACACCAAGTTCTCCTCTTTCCGGATTGTAATAACTTGCTCGTGCCCCGACAGGGACACCGATGGAATCCGGAGTCTCTTCTCCAAAGTATTTATTGAAAAACGAGGGCATCTCAGAATCAGTGGAGATAAATGGTACGAATTGCCTCTGTAATGTTTGATGAGGTGGTGGACGAGATGACGTCCCTTCATCAATATTTGCATGTGTGTTCACGTGTTTATCATCATTCAAATCATCAGCGTCGTTGTCATCTTCTCCAGACTCCCCATATGACATCTCTGGTTCAGTATCACTAGCACTTCTAGGAACATCTCCATCATCATTTCTAGGAACATCATTGTGTTGAGCGAAATTCTGGTTGTTTGAATACAAATTTGTTGCACCCACGTTTTGATCCCAACTCAGACCCGTATTTGTCTAGCATGGAGGAACATGTTCAAAAGGACCAGTGATATGTTGATCCCACGAACCACCCTCACGATTCAACTGCATATTGCTCAATCCTTCTGTAACATGTGGAATATATGATTCTTCATCCCGATCAATTTGATTTGCTTCAATATACAAATGCAATACATTTATATTGGGGCATTGCATTACAAACTCCAGAGCATCAGCATCAGCAAGGTCGACTGGAATTTCATGCCATATTGATTTATCCAGGAATGAGTATTTCGTAGACAGCTTCAGATTAAAATTCATCGGATCAATGACCAACATTTTATGCACATATTCAACCAACTCGAACAAAGAAATTGATCTCAATACTCGAATCAGTCTAATATACGGGATACTATATTCAACCGACCCATTCTCAACAATAACGTGACCACCAAAATATAAAACAACATCAATGTTATCCATACTGGAGATGAAATTTCAAGAAAAGTATTACAAATACAGAAGGAGGAATGAGAAAAAAAAGAAAGGAAAGAATATATTTTTAGAAATTGTGAAGAATTTCTTCAAGCAAAAGAGAGTGATAGACATTGATTTTCTTCAAAATATTTGTTATTATATAGATAGAAAGTTGAACGATTATATTTCAAATTTTTAAAAGCTTTAAACACATTATTCAATGTGGTCAAAAGTTATGTGGGAATCTTGTCAGGATCATGTTACTGAATTAGTTGTCTGATAAAGTTGGGAATCTTGCTGGAAAGATCACGATTTTTTTATCGGGAGGTTGTGTGTATTATTGTGGTGATTTTATATGTACTTCATAATTTTGTATATTATTATTGTGATGATATTTACGTGCTTGATAATTTATTTGTATATTATTATTGTGATGATTTTTACGTGCTTGATAATTTATTTGTATATTATTATTGTGATAATTTTTACGTGCTTGATAATTTAATTAGTGTCTCGAATCACGTCCGTATTAGTAGGTAGCGGATGATAAATCAGCGTCCGCTTTCTGCAGAAACGGATGATAAATCAGCGTCCGCTTTCTGCAGAAGCGGATGATAAATCACGTCCTGTCACATCCTCCGCTTTGGCAGCATCCCCTTTTTGATGTTTTTTAATTTTTATATATTTGCCATTATATAATATTAATATATATGTATGCATGACAGAACTGGTAGACCAGCATTTGATTGTCGCTTTTCATAAAAGCAAACATTGATTAATAATTATATTATTAATATAATTACAGTACAGAATTGGTGGACAGCAATTTAATGGTCGCCCCTTGATGGAAAAGTGGATAACAATAAATAATGGTCGCCCGTGATGGAAAAGTGGACGCTGCTTTTTGCAGGAAGCGGACGCTGCAAAAAGCAGCGTCCACACCTGCAGAGAGCGGACGCTGCCAAAAGCAGCGTCCGCCCCTGCAGCAAGCGGACGCTGCCGCTTGCTTTAATAGCGGACGCTGCATTTTAAATGCAGCATCCGCTATTGGCAGGGGCGTTTTGCAGTAATATTGCAAAAAGCAGCGTCCGCTTGCTTTAATAGCGGACGCTGCATTTTAAATGCAGCATCCGCTATTGGCAGGGGCGTTTTGCAGTAATATTGCAAAACCCCCTGCCCTGCATTATTTGTGCAATATATATATTTTTTTAAATTAAAAAATAAAAAAAAACCCAAAACTTTGCATCTGGTTTTCTCACGAAAAATTTGGAAGATCTAGTCGGGGTCTCGAATTAATAGAAGGATTGAAATATGTCTTCAGCTTTAGAAATTGGTTTCATGTGTCTGTAAGTGTGCGAAACGGGCATACATACCGTATTCTGGTGGAGGAAGTTTCATTCCATTTTATAGGTGAATCTTCATTTCACAGTAACGAATTTTCGATTCGAAAAGTTCAACTACTGAAATTTTCGGAGTTTATTCAATCAAGAGGGCTTCCTAGTTGAGTTGCATTGATTTCTTTGGCTTAAGAAATCTACGATTTGGAGGGGGAAAATATCGCTAGGGTTTTTTTATTCAATCAAGAGGGCTTCTGACTTGTTGTGACTTTTTTAAATTTTTTAGAGAAGTAATTTTTTTTAGTTCTGATAAGTTTTTCATTTTTTTTTTTTGAAATGTTTGTAGATTTAAGTGATGTGAATTTGATTTTTATGTTTTATATTGGTAATATTTTTTTATATGGAATTTTTGAAAGCCACAAAAAATCAATTAATTGACAGCTAAGCATTCTGGCACCGGGTTGAACAATTTCCGGCTGAATAATTCAATTTTGGGGGAAAAATACTGAAATTGGAAAATATTTGTAACTCCAAAAATGTAGCTTGACTCATAACATGACTAAAATTGAAAAAAATGCGAAGTTATAAGAACAAAAACGTAATTTTCTCATATATTTGATACCCCAAGTGTTGTTCCGTCTACAAAAGTAAAACAGCTATAGGCGAAAAACATTTGTGGAACACCAAAATAAATAAAATCTACTAATGAATCTTTTACAGTTCGTTATGGGAATAATCATCTGACTTGGGACCACCACCAGACCTTTGATAAACAGAGGTGATGATCGGGTTGCACACTGCTTCGACCTCGTTGAGCTTCTCCCCATAATCCTCCTTCTCGGCCGACTGGTTCTCGTCCAACCACTTGAGAGCATTCTTTTTCGCTGTCTCGATTTTCTCAGCGAATTCCTCGTCTGTCTCGATTTTCTCAGGAAATTCCTTGGCCTCTCTGACGATCCGTTCGATTTCCTCCAGACTAAGAGGACCTTTGTCATTGGTGATGGTGATATTCTCAGACTTACCGGAGGCCTTGTCTTCCGCCTTGACATTTAATATGCCATTGGCATCCACATGGAATGTGACTTCAATTTGAGGAGTCCCTCTGTTCAAACAGAAAAGATACAATGTTTAATATATACGTATACGTAAAATACCTGTCGGACAATTAAAAAGAAAAAAAATCTTGTTATGATGTATGGATGAGGCCAAGTCTAGACAGTATGACAAACCTTGGGGCCGGAGCTATTCCCGTGAGATCGAATTTCCCAAGCAACCTACAGTCTTTTGTAAGACTTCCTTCACCCTCAAATACCTGCCATGGATTCGGTGTTATCATCAGGTAAGTTGAGGTTAGATACATATTTCTTCATTATCTTTCCTAGTTATTTTCAACTATCATATCACAGGTACCTGAATTGTGACTTTAGTCTGTTTATCCTGGTAGGTGGTGAAAACTTGAGATTTTTGTGTTGGTATGACTTTGTTTCTTGGGATCAACTTGGTCATCACCCCACCGACGGTTCGGATGCCAAGGGTGAATGGAACCCGCTCAAAGTAAAGAATATCTGGTGTCGAGCATGGCTTACTAGTTAGACAAATTACTTCAGCTTCAAAATTTTCAAAAGTTGCAAACAAAATCAGAACCATATCATACCTTTGATTTTATGGCCACCCTCTCCACTCAAGATTCCTCCTTGAACAGCAGCACCAAAGGCGACAGCTTCATCGGGGTTTACACCCCTTTTAGGTTCCTTTCCATCAAAATAATCCTTGAGAAGCTGTTGAATCTTTGGAATCCTGGTGCTCCCACCAACAAGAATGATTTCATCAATTTGGCGCTTCTCCAATCCAGCATCTTCCATGGTTTTCTTGACAGGTCCCATGGTCTTCCTGAACAAATCATTGTTCAATTCTTCGAAAAGAGCTCTTGTGAGAGGTTCAGAGAAATCTGAGCCATCAAAGAGAGACTCGATCTCCACTCGGACCTGGTGCTGGCTGCTCAAAGCTCTCTTCGCGCGCTCACATTCTCTCCTCAATTTGCCTAGAGCTCTATTATCCTTGCTGATGTCTTTTCCATGCTTCTTCTTGATTAACTTAATGAAGTACTCCATTATCCTCTGATCAAAATCCTCACCTGGAGAAAGGGGAACAAACATTATATTAAACAAAGAGTACAAGACCTTATCAAAATACTGTAAGTTCATTGTATAATTAATTAACTAAATGAAGAATTCTATTATTCTGTGGTGAACATCCCCTCTTGGAAGGAAGGGCAATCAAACTTGATGATATTAACCAAGATTATCTATAAAATGGTATTCAAAATCCTTAATCTTGTCAAAAGTCAAAATATTCATGAATGCATAATTGAATCACCCTATAACTGAATTTGTTCTAAAAAAATGCCTAGATGGTGAAATAGTAGGCAGCCGAATTCAGCCAACGCGATACAAGTTTCACATAATATCATTTACCCAATATAGTTAGTTATAAATCGCAGATGTTTCAACTTAACTTCAAGTGGAATGGACGGCAAAAGTATGTCGGAATGATTATTATAAATAATAATGATAAATAGCAAAGAGCCTAAAAAAGAAACCTACCTCCCAGATGTGTGTCTCCATTGGTGGCGAGAACCTCAAACACACCATAATCAATGGTTAAGATATTGACATCAAATGTTCCACCACCGAGATCAAAAACAAGAATGTTCTTGTTACCGCCTTTGTCGAAACCATATGCAATTGCTGCCGCAATAGGCTCTTTGACGATTCTAACAAAATTGAACCCAGCAATTACGCCAGCATCTTGAGTGGCCTTCCTCTGGGCATCATTGAAGGAAGCTGAATGAAGAAAAGATTATATTAGTCAATTATTTTTGCATGCATATTGTTTGCTGTGAGGCTTAAACTTTACCAGGAACAGTGACAACGGCATCGTTAATTTTCTTTCCGAGGTAAGCCTCGGCTGTCTCCTTCATCTTTGTCAGAATCATGGCAGTAATCTCCTCAGGACTGAAGACCTTAGCCTCACCGTCTTTTATCTTGACTTCAATATAAGGTTTCCCATCCTTGTTGACAATCTTGTACGGGGAAAGTTTCATGTCCCTTTGAACTTGCTCATCTTCAAACCTGTTGAATAGCGGAGCAGGGGTTAAGATTAATTGCAATGTGTGTTCCTCACTGTAACAAAAATTAATGAGAAATTACTTTCTCCCAATAAGTCGTTTGACATCAAAGACAGTTCTCTCGGGGTTAACAGCAGCCTGATTCTTGGCAGCCTCTCCGATCAACCTCTCACCATCAGTACTGAATCCAACCCATGAAGGGGTGAAACGGTTACCTTGGTCGTTTGGTATGATTTCCACATGTCCATTTTTAGAAACACCAACAGATGAATAAGTGGTACCAAGGTCTATCCCAATTATTGTTTTAAAATAATAATATTCTGCCTCTTCAGCAATGGAAAATGCAAATAAACTTCCTGCAAGGAATATTCAACCCATGTATTATTAACACATGATCAACTCACAATCATGAGAAGAGAACAACTCCGCAGACATGCTATAGTATTTCAATCATAAATTTTCTAATTTAAAAAAAAAAAAAAAAAAAACAGGATCTATCTTGCAAAACTTAATAGGATTTGGCATATCGGCTAATGATCACAATTCATTCAACGTACAGATTTCAAAGTTGATAAGAAGAAAGTAAAAGTGCAACAGGTACAAACACAAAAGCATCGACATATACAATTAGGGTTCATTAGCCAATTGAAGCTCTAATTAAAAACCAACTATGAAAACAGAAACAAACTCTCACCGAGCAAAACCATCGCGAAAAAAAAGAAAGATGCGCGCCTCTCCCACGCTGCCGCCATAGCTTTGAATCGACTAGACCACCAATATCAATATCCGTGTTTATTTATTTGGTCGAGTTCCGAATCTCAACACTAAACAATTGAGCAGAGATTTATGTGTAACATATATATATATATATATATGCGGGGCGGGGCATTAAGCTTGGTACGACGGCACCATTGGAAGGAAATTCAAGAACTATATCACTTGAACCAATCAGAATTGGAGGATGGGAATTCTCTCTGAGAGTTGGGGCCATCGTGGCCGTTGGTTGGGAACTCAATTCAATTAGAGTTATCAAAATAGGCTCAGCCCGCCCCGCCACGAGAAACTGGCGGGTTGGGTTATCATTTTACAGGTTCATTTGAAGGTGGGCCTAAATGGGCCGCAGGTTGAGGCGGGCCGGCGTTAGATTTTTTTAAAAAAAAATTATATTTTTTAAAATTATAGACATAAAAACACTTATTATTATTAAAAATGTGATTTTTAAATTTTAAAACTAATATTTGTAATATTATTAATATATTACATTATTATTTTTTTATGATTAAATATATATTTATATTATTAATCTTATTTAAAAATGTATTTTTTTTATTCAAAATATAACATTTAACATCAAAAATTTATATGCTTTATTCAATTATAACATTTTATATTTTTTATTGTGTAACATTGTTAATATATATTTTTTAATATTAAATAATAATTTAGTTTTTGGAATTTTTGATTTTTTTTACTTTTTTTAATATTTTGACGGGTTAACCCGTCTGACCCGCGACCCAAAGGGTTGGGTTGGGAAATTTTCAGCCTGCCCCGCCAGTTCGTTTTGACATGTATAAACACAATACATGTCTATACAAAAAAGATAAAACTTATTTGGGACATTTATTTTTTTTCGAATGGTTTTTTTATATAGATTATTTATTCAAAAGTATTATTAATTATTATTATTATTATAAATATGAGTGAGTTGACCCGTCTCACGGATGAGATCGTCTCACAAAAATGTTACTCTACAAAAAAATAATTAAATTTAATTTCAAATATATAATGATAATAAATATTTGTGTGAGATTGTCTCACTGATCATATTCATATGTAGGGCTGACATACCGAATCAAAATACTATGTTTTTGGCATACCGTACCGAAATTTTTTTGTTAAACAAACATTTTTTCGGTATAAAATTTTTTTTTTCAGTATCTATACGGTATCAATATGGTTTTTTTTTTCTTACAAAAATTTCAGAATTTATGTATCGATATCGGTATAAATTTTTTTTTATACCAATATTTTTGATATGATATACTGAAAAACCACCCCTATTCATATGACGGACTCTTTGATCGGGTCGGATTCAATCCGTGTCTTTTTTCTGGCCCACGATTCTCATTTGCTCGCTATTTGTGAACAAAAAAATGTCTGCCCCAATTTCACGTCTATTTCTGGGTTTTTTATTTATAATTTGAAAAAAAAAATTGATTTAGTGTGTTGGGGCCAAGGAAGGATTTTTAATATTTTTAATGTAAAAAAAATGAGGCCAGTGTCCCACCGTATTTTATTTTTTTAAAAAATTTTTAATTATATAATTTATAAAAACATATATTATATTATATATTATTTTTCTTATAAAACTTTTATTTTTTTCCTGCAAATTTTAATTTTTTTGTTTTGATTTTTTATTCGATAATCATAAAAAAAAAGTTTTAGGAAGACAAAAAAAATTATAAGATAAGTTTTTAGAAAAATATATAATTACAATCGAACAAAAATAAAAATTGTTGTTATGTCTTGAATATATCAAATGCAATCATTAATAATTATAGTACAATAAATATATCTTGTCGGATTGATAAAAGCAAAAGTATTTTATTTTGAAATTTTTTTAAGGAAAATTGTAATAAACCTTTTTATAAATATTCAGACTATAATTTTGTCAAATTAGTTTGGAAACAAAAATATTTTATTTTGAAAGTATTTTTTTAGAAAAATTGTAATAATTTCATCTTTATATAAATATGGTTAAAATATTTTTTTTAATTTGATTTATTTTGAAAAACTATAAATTTGGATGAACAAATAGATTAATTTAATTATGTGTTGTTAACCGCACAAGCGAAAATTTTAAATTAAATATCAAATTTGAATAAAAAATGTAGTAGAAATTAAATATAAATTTTATATATTTAAAAAGAAGTGTGATAAAAAAATGTTTATTGGATTAAAAAAAATTTAGTTAAACAAAAAAAACATTTTTTTTTTCAAACCCTTTTTTAAATATATATTTTTTTTTTATCAAACCTGATGTGGTTTTGGTAAACCGGATGCCTAGGCTGTCAAGGTAGCAAGGTGGGCCTGATGAGTTAGCCGGACTGGTAAGAATGATAAGTGGTAAGCTGAGCTAAGATGTGTTTTCTCTTGAGCAAGGATGATTTGCACACAAGAGAAATGCAACGAAAGAACGTTAGTGGGGGCGCCGAAAGGTTTTTCAACGACATCGAAGTTAGATTCATATATAAAGTGGGCTTAAAGAAAAAATGATAAATATAGTGTTTTTGAAATTGAGATGAACGTATGTCTACAAATACATGTGGCCACACACAAAAAGAGAGAGAGAGAGAGAGAGAGAGAGAGAGAGAGAGAGAGAGAGAGAGAGAGAGAGAGAGAGAGAGAGAGAGAGAGAGAGAGAGAGAGAGAGAGAGAGAGAGAGAGAGAGAGAGAGAGAGAGAGAGAGAGAGTCCACAATTTCGGGATAGTGGCTACGATCTGAGTCGTGGGTGCATGGACTAACCACGTCTACCTGTCACACATGATCCAACCGGGAGGACCGGGGTTATGTCAACGTGGAGATCGTGCCCCTGAAGAATAGACGTTGACTGAGTCACGAAGACTTGGTCTTTCCGATCTCATATATCCACCCGAGATGGGCTATGTCTTTAACCCCGAGCTACCAGCCCAACCCGTAAAGCCTGGCTTATTCTCTTATTATGGAACAAACCTGATGTTCCTGCTTACTCGAAACCTTGATACCTCCGGCTTCCCAGGATATCACCACTCCTTCCTAAAATAGTCGGGCTAGAGCCCTGCTCGCTGTCCTGGTCAATAACCCTGACACTCCTATATGGCACTGCCATGGTTATCCTCTCCTCCGGCGGCAAAAGTTTGAATTTCAAATTTCAAATCTGTTGATCAGGCTGATGTCAGACATGTCGCTAGCCCTAGAATATGAAGTGATGGACCGTTTTGTTGGATCGGTTCTCTTGTGCCCGAAAGCGCAACGGAAGTTTAAAATTTTATGTAAAAATCGAGCACATGTGTAGCATTCAAAAATATTAAATATCCATAGGATGTTTAAGATATTTTACCTATCAATCTCAAAAGATTGATTTATGGCTCCAACCAAGTTGCAAACAACTTAACTCTTGAAATGGTAGACACTATCTACAACCTTCCAAGAGCACACCTTGCTCAAAAGGATTCAAGCATCCAAGAACACTCCTTGTTCGAAATTGATTCCTTTCTTCAAATTAGGTCCACGACTAGTCAAACAAGATCCACTATAAATATGCATTAGAATATTTATAGCATTTTTCATTGAGATTTTCGTTGTCTTTTCTCCCAAGTTGAAAGACAGAAATATGGAGAATAATATGGGATGTGTTCGGCCACTAGGAGAATAATTGAGAGGAATATTGCTTGTCTTGGTACTTAAAAAATGTGTTATGACAAAATACAAAGTGTAACGCTCGGAAATTCGTCACGTAAACCCGCATGCATAACTAAAGGATTTAATAGTTTTAGAATAAACTAAAAAGAGATTAAAATAATTTTATGTGATATTATGCAAATTAAGTGATTTATTTGTATGTTTTAAATGTTTTACGATATTTAACCCGCTATTATGTAATTTATGAATTTATTTGATAAAGTTATTTTGTGATTGCGTAGACGAGACCGTGGACGAACGAGCAAGAGATTTTTTATCCAAAATTTTTACAAGGGATTTTTAAGAGCCAGAATTTATTATTTTGAGATTTTATTTTTAGAAAATAATAGTTTTAAATATATGTATATATATAAGTCCAATTATCACCAAAATGATCCATTTTGAAAGTTTTTATTTAGCTTTCAAAAGCCCATACTAGTTTATTTCGAAATTACATGAAAATATATCATTTTTTTTTGTGAGTTTGATTAATTGGGTTTAAATATTTTAATTATTTAGCAAAAACCCAACCCATTAACCCATAAACAAATATTAAGGTTTGGCCCTCATTCTCCCTCCCCACACTCACGTTATTTTCCTCAGCTGCCATCACCATATCTTCATCACGTTCCCTCATCCCATCACACACATCTCACGATTTTTTTGAAGATTTAAGGAAGTTTTCGAAGGTCGTTCATTCCGATGGGCTGATACGCGTTGATACCGACTTTTTGAATAAATATTCAACAAGGCACGTTTCAATTCCCTTATTGAACACTATTTAAGTCATACTACATTGGTTTATACATAAAAGGATTGATCTTGCATGTGTATGTGGTTTTGATTGAAGATTATGCATGAAAATTTTGAGCAGTCCACGTTTATGGCTTGATTCTCAGATTTTCTCACGTTTTTATACTATGACACGTTTCAGCATGCTGATACTTGGTTAGGAATCTGAACTAGGGTACCTAGGATCGAGTTGGATGGGTTCATGAACCATGAATATGCTGGAAAGGAAACAGGAACAGAAACATGCACCAGGCACGCAGGTTGAGCAGTTCTGGGAGAATGGATCGTGTAGGCTGTAGGGTGCGAGTTTGAGGCTGGTTCTAGTTGTGTTAGAACCCCAAGACATTGGGAAAATTCCTCCAGGTGGTTTCTGGCCGGTGATGTCCGGATCCAGGCGGCTAAATGACATGAAGTCTGAGTTTGTGTTCTACGCTCGAGCAGATTATAGGTTGAGGAAGAAGAGGCTGGTTTCGGGTCCATAAGATGATTTAGGGGTTGGGGTTGGTTTTGTTGGAACCGTCTAGATGTGGGCTAGGTATGATGGGTGGTGCTCTGGCCGGTGGTGGCAGGATCCTGGCGGCCGAAGCCCATATAGGGCTGCTGATCGCTGGTCATGGGACAACCCAGCTTAAGTTCTGAATTTCGGTGTTTTTCGGGCCGGGCTCGGGTTCTTGGGTCCGAGTCGGGTATAAAATATTGTGAGCTAAGTTAGATGAGTCTGAGTCCGAGTTATATTAGTTGAGCTCGAGTATTTTAATTTATTTTGTTTAATAGTTTAAGTTATGATTTAATGGACATATTAAGTTGTTAATGGGCTTAAGAAATTTATTAGGTGAAGTTAAGTATTAATCGGGATTGAATAATACATTTGGGCAAAAATATAAGTTAATGGACCTAAGTTCAGTTATTGGGTCAATTTAGAATTTTTATGAGCTTAAGTCTAAGGGGTCAGCAGCTCGAACAAGTCCATGAAAAAATAAATAGTCTGTAAATATATATTTAATTCAAACATGTATTTTTATTATGTAAGTATAAGTATGAGATTTTATGAATATAAATTAAATATATATTTACGGACTAATTTTTTATGAGAATAAAGAAATAAGATGATTTTTTTTGCTCATTCATCATGAAAGAATTTTTATTTTAATGAGAAATTTAAGGCATGTTAAGAAAAAATAATATTTTTATGGAAGTTGAAGTGAAGGTGGAAAGTGATGTGGTTGGAGGCCGGGATACCTGGGCCCGGTGACCTTCTTGATAATGTTTATGTTATAATGAGCTTATGGATCCAACATCGAGTGTAGGTGAAGTGGCAGCACAGAGGTGGAAACCCCACCGCCAGGTACGTTGGTTTTTATGATTGATCAATCGTTAAGTATGAGGCCACCGACATGGATACAACCTGTTGAGAATTCAGAAACTTAGACATGACAATTCATGAAATTTATTAAGTATGATTTTATAATATAATATGATGATGATGGTTATGATTAATTTATACATGTTCATATGCATATATTTTTAAGATCTTGCACGTATAAGTATATTCACGTATTTTATATGATGTGTGTTTGTGTGTGGTTTCATGTAGTTACATAAGGATATAACGTGCTGAGACTCTAGACTCATTAGATTTAAATGATGCAGGTGAGTATGAGAATAATGAAGAAAATGTGGTCCTGACTGGCGGCGAGGGCGTATGAGCATACATACAGCTAGTACCCGTGACCATAGCTTTATTTATGATATTTATGTTTGAGAGTTAGAATAAATATTCCGCACATATTTTATTATTTTGAATTTTTAGAGTATGTATGAATTTTAGATTTAAGTATTTATTTTTTAAGTTTGCATGAATTTATGGAAAAAATATTATTTAAGAATTTAGTTATGAGATTTTTCTTCATGAAATTTGTTCATGATTTAGTAATTAATTTTATGTATTTATTTGCATGTAATATACTTATATATATTTATAAATTGTATATTAACTTATGCATAGATTTTATATTTACGTATTTATGTTCAAGTTGCATGAAATTGTTGTAGTAATATTATTTAATTATTTAGTTATGGAATTTTTGTGCATGAGATTTTATCATGATTTGGTTAATAGATTTTATGTAATATATTTATTTATTTAGTGTATATTAAGTTACGTAAAATTATTTTAAGTATGATATATATAGTATTATTATTTTATAGATATGCACTAGAATATTTATAACATTTTTCATTGAGATTTTCTTTGTCTTTTCTTCCAAGTTGAAAGACAAAAATATGGAGAATAATATGGGATGTGTTCGGCCACAAGGAGAAAAATTGTGAGAAATATTTCTTGTCTTGGTACTTAAAAAATGTGTTATGACAAAAGATAAAACATGCATGAAAAAAAGTAAAAACATGCATAAAAAAGTGTGCACTTTGTCTTTACTCCTTAATATTCATTCTCTCATGTATTGTATATATTATATGTCAAACACATATATATTAACATGGCTCATGAACTTAATATTTAATTAATTATCAAACTCAAACTCATTTAAGTTTAATCAATCAATTAAATCAAACTTGAACTCATTCAAGCGCACTAGTGTAATAATTATTCAACACTATTTTTATTTGGGCTCTACAAGATCCAATAGTATTTAATTAATTCAACACTTAAATTAAATTAATTATTTGGACTCTACAAGGCCCATTAGTGTTTAATTAATTCAACACTTGAATTAATTTAATTAAGTTCATAATAATAATTTTGAAAATCACAATTTTCAAAAATAATTATTTTATTCAAGTTAACTTTTAATCTTGAAATATATTCACAAATTAAAAGTTACTTTCCATTTATTTTTCGTTAAAAGTCATACTTCTAATTTATTTCACTTATAAACTCCTTTATAAGTTGTTCAACACATTGAACTAATTTTATTATCAACAAGATCTAGAAAGCTAGTACTTGTGTAACCCTCAATGGTTCATTGATACAACTAGCAGTGGGTTCATATCTCCATGTGATTTGGGATCAACAAGTCCTTTATATGAGTATACCATATATAGCTTCATTCTTATTTATCAACTTCGTGATAATAAGAACGCCAGAAAACTCAAGTCTGATAGTACCTAACCAATCATGTTAAATATCTAGCAGCATCGCTTACATGACTTACTAGGTATCAAATGATAGTGCCTGCAAGAACCATTGAATTATGGTTAGCGTACAGTACGGTCTCTTCAACTCATATATCCTGACCGATTCGACAACCATTGGTTTATCGAAAGTTGTCATTGAATCGATAACTATGTGTCATGTCGTAGTTGCATCAATGGTGTAATTCAAGAAATCCTTTCTTAATTACCATCTACTCTGATCAGAGATTTCAAGCTACATATGTAAGGCCCGGGATTAATTAATATTAATCCGAACTTATTTAATTTTAATCCGAGTATATTAATTTGGGAATATTTAGAGTTTCGATTTAAATTCTAATATTCTTAAATTATTTAGGATTGAAATTGAATTAAAATAAGGGCCGAGGACTGAATTGCAATTGATGAGAAATTAAGGGGCCAAAGTGCAATTTTGGCTAAAGTTATCAGATTTTAATCGAATACTCAGCATGTCAATGTGTTATTGTCTAAGGAATTCAGAAATAAGAACAGAGGAGCCGAGATCCTTTCTTTTCTTTTGAGTTTTGATTTTCAAATCCTTGTATCTTTTGATTCGATCGTCCGTTTTCGATTCCGAAAAGTGTTCTGGAATCCTTGCAACGAAGGCTTAGATATCGTGTAAGTTTTATGTTGTGTTATATGTATTTCGAGATCAGTTTATGAACAGAGATCAGATTTTATGGTTTGATTATGTTCTTGAGATTCTATTGCTCGTATATTCGAAACTGGATTGAATAGCTTATGTAATTTGTACTCAACCATGAATTCCAGCTTATATTTGATATGTATAATGGTTGGTATGAAGATTTAGATGCTGTTTATTGAGTTAGAGGCATATATGAAATGATTTGAAGTTAGAAATGATTTTGGGATTACGTCGGTTACCGATTTTCAATCGCTATGTCGTTGAATCGAGTTTTTTTGGACCGTTTTGATAGCCTATATCTGAGTTGAAGTTGTTATCTAGATGTTATGAATGTTATAGCATTTTTATTCTTCAATTTCAGTCAATTTTGAAGGCCAATGATTCAAGACGCCGAGTTAAACCGAAGAAGAAAGAGTTGAGGTTTGAAATGAGTTTGATTGACGATCGATTAATGGTTTTGATTCGTTTCTAAAATAATAGTCTTGAATGAAGTTTGATATAAGTATTTTGGTTGTTATATTTCAGATTGAAGAGTTCAGAACCGAGATATTAGAAGGTATAATGACGACATCGCGAAGTAGGGACTTTGAAACTCAAGAACGACTATTTTTGAGTTCGCCCGTAAAAACCACATACTTGTTTATGTTGTGATTTGATTGTGATGTTGTCGATCCATCCCAGGTAGTGGATCTTTAAATTTGAGTTGATATGATTCTATATTGAATTGATTCTATGTCAAGGTTGCTGTTAACCTTATTTGCGAGTCGGTTACAAACTCGTTAGATGGATATCCATGTCAAGATCATTTATGAATCTTGATGGCCTCGAAGTTATATGAATCATTTCTTATGCAAAGCGTTAATTTACTCTATTTGTTGAGTCGAGTTTAAATAGAGTCGATATGATTTATTTAACGCTTTCTATATGTTGGTTATACTGAGATTGATTTCTCACCGGAGTTTATCCGGCTGTTGTCTTGTTTTGTATGCGTGCACGACAACAGATGGGGCAGAAGCTGGTCATCAACGTTATTGACAGCTGGGAGAGAGTCTAGCACGTGAGGACTCGGGTTGTAGATAAAGTCTTGAGATCTAAAAGCATCAAACCTTAGAACTTGTTGGTTTTGGAATGCATGTATGAAACTTGAGATAGTTTATGTCGTTTATCGTTATTTAGCGACTTGTTCGATGTAACAAATACATGTATAGATGTTTGAGACCTTGTTTATGTTTATATGCATGATTTGGACCTTATATACATGTTTTAGACTTGAATTTGATAGCTTGGAATGGATGGAAAGGATCAAGAATGGCTGCTGAAAAACAGGGTGAAATTCTGCCCAGGAAGCGCCCGAGCTGTAGTTTTTAGCAGCCCGAGCGCGAGCCTTCTGTTTTGGAAAAAATCAGGGGCGCCCGGACGGTAGTTTTTGACCGCCCGAGCCCACCCCCCTTTGAAAAAAAAAAAATTGTTTGATCCTTATTCTTTCCTTATTAGATTAATAATGCTTATTCATTAATTGCCCTTAAGATTTGAGATTAGCAACCCGAGGCCCCACAACAGGTGGTATCAGAGCATAAGTTTCTCGAACTGGGAATAGATGAGCGGGGTAGATCGAGTCTTTTATTCTGATTTAGTTCTTCTTGAAGCATGTTTATTATCTGACTTGTTTTACAGCTTTAAGAATTGCATGCTATCTGTTATCTGATATGATTGGAAGCATGAATGACTAAGACTGAATCAGATTTGATCTTTTGAGAAGGCGTTGTGGACTAAAACAGACTTGTTCTATTTGAGATTGAACTGTACACTAATCTGTTTGATTATCAGATATGCCTCCCCGACCAGCACCGAGAGTTAGACATACATTGGCAGTGAATGAACCAGAACAGACCAATGCTGCACAGGTCCCAGTGATAGCAACTGAACATGGATAGGGTAGTACTTCTACTGATGAGTTCAGTGATGCTAATCCGATGGAGAAACTTCTGAAATGATTCCAATCATTCAAACCACCGAAATTGCAAGGAACGGAGAATGCTGTGGAATGTGAAAATTGATTGGAAGATATTGAGCAGTTATTCGAGTCCCTCGACTATATAGATGACGTCGTGTCAGACTTGTGATTCATCAACTACATGGCCTTGCCAAGAGTTGGTGGATAGTGACGAAGAGAGCATTGGAAAATCAAGGTACTATTATTACCTGGTCTGTATTTCGAACTGCTTTCTATCAGCGTTTCTTTCCTGTGTCTTATCGCAAGGACAAAGGAGCAGAGTTTGCGAGTTTGCAACAGGGACAGTTAAATATCGAGGAATATGTTGCAAAGTTCACTAGCCTGTTGAAGTTTGCTCCACATATTGTTGTTAGTGATGAAGCTTAAGCCGATCAATTTATCAATGACTTGAATCCTGATGTGTTCACACTTGTAAATTCGGGAAGACCGAATACCTTTGCCGATGCTCTGAATCGTGCAAAGGGAGCTGAAGCAGGGATACTGAGGCAAAGAGAAGCACATTTTGTATCACAGCCAGTGAGACAGCCGCAAGAGCAGCCACAGATTCCACCACCACCTCGATTTGAAGCTGGAGGAAGTAGTAGTGGAAAGAAAATTTTTTTCAAGGGCAAAGGGAAATAGTTTAAACGTCCTGGTGGTAGCTCTTCTAGTTCCAGTGGATCTCGACAGTCTCGAGCTGTACAGAGGTCCGATGTATATTGCACCAAGTGTGGAGGTCGACATACCAGTGAACAATGCCGAGGAGTTTTTGGTACTTGTCACATTTGCAATCAGACAGGTCATTTTGCACGAGTCTACCCACAGCGTGGTTCTGGAGGTGCAAAGGGTGCTGGATCATCGAGACCAGTGGTTCAATTAGGATATTCTGTGCATTCATTTTAGCCACAACCAGCAGCATAGGGTAGAACAGGAGGAGGAGGAGGTCAGTCAGTGAATCAACCTCCGAGGCAACAAGCAAGAGTGTTTGCATTGACTGAAGAGCAAGCACAAGCGGCACCAGACGATGTGATTGCAGGTAACTGTTCTCTTTATGGTTATTATGCCTATGTCTTATTCGATACGGGTGCGTCGCATAACTTCATATATGAACACTTTGTTACGTTGTATTCATTGCCTGTTGAGTCATTAACTACTGTAGTGTCTATATCTTCACCGTTGGAAAAAGGTATAGTGTCAATGAAGTTTGTTAGAAACTGTGTACTACAGTACGAAGGTAATGAATTTGAGCTTGACTGTATCGTTCTTGGTTTGTCTGATTTTGATTGTATAATTGGTATCGATATGTTAACCAAGTACAGAGCAACAGTGGACTGTTTTCAGAAGATCGTGAAGTTCAAACCTGATATGACTGATGAATGGAAATTCTATGGTAAGGGATCACGAGCCAGAATTCCTTTGATATCTGTTATTGCTATGACTGATTTGTTACAGAAGGGAGCAGAGGGATTTTTGATCTATGCAGTCGATATGCTGAGGACTAGTCCGAAATTAACTGATCTACCAGTGGTGAATGAGTTTGCAGATGTATTCCCTGACGAGATTCCGGGATTGCCACCATTCATAGAGGTAGACTTCAGTATTGAATTGATGCCAGGTACACAGCCGATATCGAAAGCACCTTACCGAATGGCACCGATTGAACTGAAAGAACTGAAAGACCAACTTAAAGATTTGTGGGCCAAAGGATATATCAGACCGAGTGTATCCCCATGGGGTGCTCCGGTATTATTTGTTAGAAAGAAAGACGGATCGATGAGATTATGTATTGACTACCGGAAATTGAACAAAGCAACGGTAAAGAATCGTTATCCTTTACCTCGTATCGATGATTTATTTGATCAATTGTAGGGATCGTCAGTATATTCAAAGATTGATCTACGATCCGGTTATCATCAGTTGAGGGTTAGAGACGAGGATATTCCTAAGACTGCATTTAGGACCAGGTATGGCCATTATGAATTCATAGTCATGCCTTTTGGTCTAACAAATGCACCAGCAGTTTTTATGGGATTGATGAATAGAGTATTTCAAAGATATTTAGATGACTTTGTGATTATCTTTATCGATGATATTTTGATATACTCTAAGAATCTGTGTGAACATGCTGATCATCTCCGAATTGTACTGAGAACATTAAGAGAAGAGAAATTATATGCCAAGTTGTCCAAATGTGAATTTTGGTTGCAAAGAGTTGTTTTTCTTGGTCATATAATTTCAGGAGATGACATTTCGGTTGATCCGAGTAAAGTTGAAGCTGTGATTAGTTGGTAGAGACCGACATCTGTACCAGAAATTCAAAGTTTTATGGGCTTAGCTGGTTATTACCGTTGATTCATTCGAGATTTTTCATCGATAGCGAAGCCTATTACACAGCTTACACAGAAGAATGCATCATTTATTTGGTCTGAAGCGTGTGAAAGGAGTTTTATCGAACTAAAGAAGAGATTGACTAGAGTGCCGGTGTTGAAAATCCCTACAGGTACTGGTGATTTTGTTGTTTATTGTGATGATTCTCACCAGGGTTTGGGATGTATTTTAATGCAGAAAGGACATGTTGTCGCTTATGCTTCTCGAAAACTAAAACCACATGAAGTCAAGTATCCGATTCATGATCTTGAATTGGCTGCAATCGTCTTTGCATTAAAGATCTGGAGACATTACTTATATGACGAGAAGTTTGAAATCTTTTCTGATCACAAAAGTTTGAAGTATCTGTTCTCACAATCCGAACTGAATATGAGACAACGACGATGGCTTGATTTATTGAAGGATTTTGATTGTGAAATCAAATACTATCCGGGGAAATCTAATGCAACAGCGGATGCCCTGAGTAGAAAGGTATGTGCTTTATCCTTGTCTATGGTAGGTGTATCTAATTTGATTGAAGATTGTTGTAGTTCTGGGTATGTATTTGAGACAGATAGAAGGCCGATGAGAGTGTATGCAATCAGTGCTGAGCCAGAATTGCTAATTCGTATCAAAGAAGCACAGAAAGCTGATCAGAATGTACAGAAATCGATTGAAATGATCCGATCAGGACATCAGTCTGAGTACAAGGTTAGTGACGATGATATCTTGTATGTGGATGACCGAATAGTTGTTCCCAATATTGCAGAATTGAGACAGAATATTTTGAAAGAAGCCCATTGCAGTTGCTATAGTGTTCACCCTGGAGACAGAAAGATGTACAATGACTTGAAGAGTCAGTACTGGTGGAAACAAATGAAGTCTGATGTGACTGAATTTGTATCTAAATGTTTAAATTGCCAACAGGTGAAGGCTGAAAGAAAGAAACCGGGTGGCTTATTACAGAGTTTATCAATTCCTGAATGGAAATGAGATCACATTTCCATGGACTTTGTAACGAAGTTACCACGATCATCTCGAGGATGCGATGCTGTTTGGGTGATCATCGACAGATTGATGAAATCTGCGTGCTTTATTCCTTACCGAATGACTTATCGTCATGATCAAATGGCGGATCTCTATATTCGAGAAGTGGTAAGACTACACGGTGTGCCAAAGCCGATTGTATCTGACCGAGATCCGAGGTTTACTTCGCACTTTTGGCATAGCCTACAGGAAGCTCTAGGTACGCGTTTACATTTGAGTACCGCTTATCATCCTCAAACTGACGGTCAATCTGAACGAACTATTCAGATGCTTGAGGATATGCTTAGAGCTGTAGTACTTGATTTTGGTGTTACATTGAAAAATTCTATACCACTTGTGGAATTTTCTTATAACAACAGTTATCAGACGAGTATAGAGATTACACCATTTGAAGCATTATATGGAAAGAAGTGTCGATCGCCTTTGTATTGGGATGATGTTTCTGAGGTACCTGAGTTAGGGCCAGATATGATCAGATAGATGACTGAGAAGGTGAAACTGATACAGCAGAGAATGAGAACAGCACATCACAGACAGTCCAGATATGCAGATATACGACGACGGCCATTATCTTTTGATCAGGGAGATAGAGTGTTTCTGAAGATTTCACCGTTCAGGGGCACAGTTCGATTTGGAAAACGAGGAAAATTATCTCCGAGGTATATTGGGCCGTATGAGATTCTCGAGAAGATAGGCAATCTAGCTTATCGACTCGCTCTTCCTATGTCTTTATCTGGAATACATGATGTCTTTCATGTATCGATGTTAAGGAAGTATATATCTGATGCATCTCATGTAATTCGATCTGATGAAGCTGAGTTGGATGATACTCTTTGCTACTTCGAGCGACCTATTCAGATTCTTGATAGGAAGACAAAACAACTCCGATTGAAGACAATTCCATTGGTGAAGATTCAATGGAATCGGCACGGAGTTGAAGAAGCGACGTGGGAAGTTGAAGATGATATGAAGCAACGATTTCCTTATCTATTCCACTGATGTGAGTTCTTATTCAGTTTTCAGTTATTCTTTATTCTTATGAGCATGCAGTCTGCATATCTATACTTCTTATGAATTCGAGGACGAACTCATGTCTTAGTGGGGGAGAAATGTAAGGCCCGGGATTAATTAATATTAATCCAAACTTATTTAATTTTAATCCGAGTATATTTAATTTGGGAATATTTAGAGTTTCGATTTAAATTCTAATATTCTTAAATTATTTAGAATTGAAATTGAATTAAAATAAGGGCCGAGGACTGAATTGCAATTGATGAGGAATTAAGGGGCCAAAGTGCAATTTTGGCTAAAGTTATCAGATTTTAATCGAATACTCAGCATGTCAACGTGTTATTGTCTAAGGAATTCAGAAATAAGAACAGAGGAGCCGAGATCCTTTCTTTTCTTTTGAGTTTTGATTTTCAAATCCTTGTATCTTTTGATTCGATCGTCCGTTTTCGATTCCGAAAAGTGTTCTAGAATCCTTGCAACGAAGGCTTCGATCTCGTGTAAGTTTTATGTTGTGTTATATGGATTTTGAGATCGGTTTATGAACAGAGATCAGATTTTATGGTTTGATTATGTTCTTGAGATTCTATTGCTCATATATTCAAAACTCGATTGAATAGCTTATGTTATTTGTACTCAACCATGAATTCCAGCTTATATTTGATATGTATAATGGTTGGTATGAAGATTTAGATGCTGTTTATTGAGTTAGAGGCATATATGAAGTGATTTGAAGTTAGAAATGATTTCGGAATTACGTCGGTTACCGATTTTCAATCACTATGCCGTTGAATCGAGTTTTTTTGGACCGTTTTGATAGCCTATATCTGAGTTGAAGTTGTTATCTAGATGTTATGAATGTTATAGAATTTTTATTCTTCAATTTCAGTAAAGTTTGAAGGCCAATGATTCAAGACGCCGAGTTAAACCGAAGAAGAAAGAGTTGAGGTTTGAAATGAGTTTGATTGACGATCGATTAATGGTTTTGATTCGTTTCTAAAATAATAGTCTTGAATGAAGTTTGATATGAGTATTTTGGTTGTTATATTTCAGATTGAAGAGTTCAGAACCGAGATATTAGAAGGTATAATGACGACATCGTGAAGTAGGGACTTTGAAACTCAAGAACGACTATTTTTGAGTTGGCCCGTAAAAACCACATACTTGTTTATGTTTTGATTTGATTGTGATGTTGTCGATCCATCCCAGGTAGTGGATCTTTAAATTTGAGTTGATATGATGCTATATTGAATTGATTCTATGCCAAGGTTGCTGTTAACCTTATTTGCGAGTCGGTTACGAACTCGTTAGATGGATATCCATGTCAAGATCATTTATGAATCTTGATGGCCTCGAAGTTATATGAATCATTTCTTATGCGAAGCGTTAATTTACTCTATTTGTTGAGTCGAGTTTAAATAGATTCGATATGATTTATTTAACGCTTTCTATATGTTGGTTATACTGAGATTGATTTCTCACCGGAGTTTATCCGGCTGTTGTCTTGTTTTGTATGTGTGCACGACAACAGATGGGGCAGAAGCTGGTCATCGACATTATTGACAGTTTGGAGAGAGTCTAGCACGTGAGGACTCGGGTTGTAGATGAAGTCTTGAGATCTAAAAGCATCAAACCTTAGAACTTGTTGGTTTTGGAACGCATGTATGAAACTTGAGATAGTTTATGTCGTTTATCGTTATTTAGCGACTTGTTCGATGTAACAAATACATGTATAAATGTTTGAGACCTTGTTTATGTTTATATGCATGATTTGGACCTTATATACATGTTTTAGACTTGAATTTGATAGCTTGGAATGGATGGAAAGGATCAAGAATGGCTGCTGAAAAAAAGGGTAAAATTCTGCCCAGGAAGCGCCCGAGCTGCAGTTTTTAGTAGCCCGAGCGCGAGCCTTCTGTTTTGGAAAAAATCAGGGGCGCCCGGGCGGTAGTTTTTGACCGCCCGAGCCCACCCCCCTTTGAAAAAAAAAATTGTTTGATCCTTATTAGATTAATAATGCTTATTCATTAATTGCCCTTAAGATTTGAAATTAGCAACCCGAGGCCCCACAACATATGCATGAAAACACATAGGATATACATACCCGTAGGTAAGCGGTGAATCCCCGACTACAATTAATTGACTCCTATATGTTTTGACACAACACCCAACATTGCCAATTGATGACCCCATTTTAGTTGGTAAACAAGTCAAAGTGAAGCTCTATCATATATAGTCTCCATGTTGTCCCGGGTCATAAGGACTAATGGTATACAACCATAAACTAGGACTATTCCCCTCAATAAGTGAGAACCACTTGGAAAATTTCTTTAGGAAGGGTTGTTCAGTGCACCTTACAAGGAGCACCTATTTGCATGCTTGGACATCACCATGTTCCCTACCAATTTTACGTGGTACTCACATCGCAAATACTGGTCTCAAGCTCGAGTGGACTTTATCCTTCTTTGTGGCAGCTAATCGACTAAGAACAGTTTAGAATATACTGTATTTTAAATATGAGTTTCATGATAGTCATCACATGACCATCTCATATTTTTTCTACTATTTGTATATTCAATTGCTTTATCTATGCAGTTTGCATGAGTATACAGATAAAAGTGTGCCAAATTAAATAATGTCAAATATTATAAAATAAATATTGTCATACAAGAGTTCTCTCAAGGACCATCGGCCAACACTTGGCTCGACGGACACATACTCTAACAATCTCCCTCTTTCACTAGAGCCAACTACCCATATGCTTCAAACCCATTGATTAGCGATTCTTTTCGAACAATGGTCCTGGTAAAGGCTTAGTTAGTGGTTCAATAACATTATCTACGGAGGCGACCTTGCGAAATTACACCTCTCCTCTTCCACAATCTCTCGGATGATGTGGTATTTTCTCAGTATACGTTTGGATATCTGATGAGACCTGGAGAAACTCCATTAGGAATAACCCACAAATCTTGGATGAAATTTCTCATCCAAACATCTGATGAATAAATGTATTCGGTCTCAGTGGTGGAATCTGCATTGTTGTCTTGCTTGAAAATCTTCCAATAGAAAGCAACACCATTGAGCATGAATACAAACCCAGAGGTTGAATTTAATTCATCGATATCGCTTTGGAAGCTAGAGTCGGTATAAACTTTCAATTTTAGTGCTCCGTCCCATAGAACAAGAACACATTCTTAGTCTTTCGTGGGTTCGATTGATATCTACTTGCAACACTCAGTGCAATTGCAACGTCATGATGTGTAGATGTCATCTCATACATGATACTACCAATAGCATATGCGTGTCATCATCACTATCTATACATCAGTATTGGGAGACGTGGACTTGGATAGTGACACATCATGACACATTGGTAGATGCCCTCTTCTGGACTCTTCCATCGAGAACCACTTCACGATGGTATCAATGTATGTAGAGTGGGTGATACCAAGCAATCTTTTCAATCTATCCTGATAGATCTGTATTCCCAATACAAAAGATGTTTCACCCGGTCTTGCATCGAGAACTTACTTGCTAATCATACTTTAGTTGACTGCAACATTCCTACATCATTTCTAATGAGTAGAATGTCATCCACATAAAGTACTAGGAATGTCACAGCACTCCCACTGACCTTCTTATACACATAAGGATCCTAAAGATTCTTAGTAAAACCAAAAGTTTTGATTGTACCATCAAATCTGAGGTTCTTGCTCCTAGATGTTTGTTTGAGACCATAGATAGATCTCTGAAGTTTGTATACCTTATGCTCACTTCCGATAGATGTGAACCCTTATGGCTGAGACATGTAAATCTCTTTCTTAATATCCCCATTAAGAAAATTGTCTTAACATCCATCTGCCATATTTCATATTCATAACATGCTACTATGGCTAGAATTATCCTAATAGACTTGAACATTGCAACTGGAGAAAAAGTTTCCTCAAAGTAAACTCCTTGTATTTGAGTATAACCTTTTTACTACAAATCGCACCTTGAAGGTCACCACCTTCCCATCCGCCCCAAGTTTCCTCTTGTAAATCCATTTACACCTTATAAGAACAATTTTCTTAGGTGGATCTATAAAATTCCACATTTGGTTCGAATGCATGAAATTCATCTCAAATTTCATAGCTTCAAGCCACTTGGATGAATCGGCATCAGATTACGCTTTCTTGAAGGTCCTTGGATCATATCCATGGTCAGGATCATCATGGACTTCTTCAAGAAGCAGACCATACCTCATAGGAGGTCTCGAGACCCTATTGGATCTCCTAGGAGCTTGTATCTCCTATCTTGGCTATTTGGGAATGGACTCTACAACCGTGGGTGTTTCTCGAACCTTTTCGAGTTCTATCATCTGCCATTTTTTTATCCAATAGAAATTCCTTCTCCAAGAAGGTTAAATTCCTAGAAACAAACATCTTTGTTTCTTTTGGATGATAAAAATAATATCAAACCGAATTTATTGGATATCCCACGAAGTAGCATAGAATGGATCGATCATCCAATTTATCTCCCACCGTCTGCTTCACATAAGCAGGGCACCCCCATGTTCTAATATAAGAATACTTAGGAGGCTTTCTCATCCATATCTCATATGGCATCTTATCAACTGCCTTTGAATGAACATTTTTCAACAATAGTGCCACTGTTTCAAGCGCATATCTCCAAAAAAGATGGCGGCAACTCCATGAACCCCATCATAGACCAAACCATGTCCATGAAAGTTTGGTTACGATGTTCTGAAACACAATTCAACTGAGCTGTAGCAGGCGGATTCCACAGCGAGAGAATCTCATTTTCCATAAGATACTCTTGGAATTCAGCACTCAAGTTCTTGCCACCTCGATTCGATCATAGTGTCTTGATGCTTCGTTCCAATTTTTTCTCTACTTCATTTCTGAATTCTTTGAACCTTTCAAAATCTTCAGATTTGTATTTCATCAAATACACATACCCATACTTAGAGAATTCATCGGTAAAGGCGATGAAGTAAGAATGTCCATGTTTAGTGGTGATGCTAAGTGGACCGCACACATCAGTATGAATCAAATCCAATAGTCCTTTGGCTCGCTTCACATGGCCCTTACAGGGAATTTTAGTCATCTTTCCTTTTAGACAGGGTTCACAAGTATTAAAAGAATTAATATCAGACATATCAAACATTCTTTCTTCCACTTGCTTGTTCATCCATCTTAGGGATATATGACCTAATCAAGCATGCCACAAGTGTGCCCGATTTAAAGTATCTTGTTTTTGCTTGTGTGTTGTTGATATTTCTTGGACATTATTCAATGAAATATCTTTTAGTTTTAAATTATAGATATTGTTTTCTAATTCGCGTGTACCAATTAAAAATTTATTTTTACAAATATTGCAAACACCTTTCCCAAATAAACAAGAATATCCATCTTTATCTAGCATAGAAATGAAAACAATGTTTTTTCACCAAATCTGGTACAAACAAAACATCTCTCAATATTAATTTAAAATCATTGTTCAACAATAAGTAAATGCAGCAACTCTAGCTCCATTGCCCATCCTCAAGAAGGCCTCACCTTCCCTAAGGCTCTTACTTCTTTCCATCACCTGGAAATCATTACAAAGATGTGAGCCACAGCCGGTATCCAATGCTCAAGAAGAAGAGTTAATTGAAATGTTTACTTCAATGTAAAACATAACCTTTTCAGAATCATTCTGATCAAGATATTCCTTGCAATTACGCCTCCAATGTCCAGGCTTCTTATAATAATGACAGACGTCATCAGTCTTGTCAAACTTAATTGGTGTGGCTGCCACAATGGGACTCGGAGCTTGCCTTTTCAAGGGCACGTTCTTCTTGGATGGAGGAATAGAATGCTTCTTTCCCTTCCCACGTGGTCTTTTCTTTTCACCATATGAAAAACCCATGTAAAGAACCGGCTTATCTTTCTTGATTGTGGACTCATACATGACAAGCATGTTCACCAACTCCTCAAGGGTCGGTTCCATCTTGTTTATGTTGAAGTTCACCACAAAAGAGTCAAATGAGCTTGGCAGTGACAAGAGCAACGTATCTATGGTCAACTCCAATCGCAACACAAGATTCTTGCCAACGAGCTTCTCCACAAGCCCAATCATCCTCACACCATGCTCATGGACCGAAGCCCCATCTTGCATGCGCAAAGTGATCAGCTCCTTGACTGTCGCATGTCTAAGAAGGCGTGTTTGCTCACCAAAGAGATCTTTGAGATTCAAATGAATGTTAATAGCATTCTTTGCACCCTCAAAATGCATATGTAGCTCATCATTCATAGAAGCCTGCATATAACACTTGACTCTCAAGTCATGGTCACACCAATCCTTGTAAGATTGTAACTCCTCAGGGCTACATGCAGTCGGATCCACAACAGGGGGCGACTTCTCAAGTGTATATGAAATCCTCTCTGAATTCAAGACAATTTTCAGATTTCTTAGCCAATTGAGGTAATTCGGACTGGTCAGTACATGCTTGTCGAGTATTGCAGATAATAGATTGCAAATTGATGACATGCCAAAAACTTTGTACTGAAAAATAATAACAGATAAATGTTAATGACTATTTTAAAATATTTAGTATGATATAAAGTATGGACTTTTACTTTATAAATTTTATGCTCCCACTGTTTTGACATTTTCACCACCCTCTAGTGAAAAACGGAAAACTCCTTTCCTAAGTAGGTACGTAAGGTCCAATTAATCAATCATGATCCTGAATAATATCAGCCAATCACAATTCCTAAAAGGTAGTTTCCAATTGCATCTCCATGTAACCCTTACGTAAAATTTTGTCTCACGCTTGATTAGGACCCAATAATATGACGTCGTTCATCTTTACGTGTCAAGTCTTACCCATCAATATTGAATCTTAATGGACGATCACCATGAGTTTCCACAATAATATGAGCCAAAATCATGAGAGTTCCACATAGTTCACATCACCATGTCAATGGAAGTCACAGCTTTCCTGTAGCACCTAAAATCTAATATACTAAATCACATGCATTAAATTAAATTAAATTAAATTAAATAAATATTATGGTTATTATTTTTATGTTTAATTGATTTAAATTTTTTATTTGAATTATGTGTTAATAAAATATTAATTATTTATTAAAATGATTTTATTGTGCAATTTAATCGTTTTAAAGATTTTAAAGGTTTAAGATTTGTTTATTTAAATGATTTTAAATGCCTAGCTTATTTATTTAAATGTTTTTAACTATCCAAATCATTTTAAAGGTTTTTATACCGCTTGTGTATTTATTTAAATTGCTTTCAAACGTTTTTCTAGTTTGTTTAAATCATTTTAATCGCTCTGTTATTATTTAAATATTCCAATTATCGTCGTGACATCAAAATATTTAAAGTGTTGATTTTAATTGCTTGGATTTAATTTTTTAAGTTTCCTTTAAAGTTTAAGTCCTCAAATATTTTAAGTTATTTATTATTGAGATTTTTGAGTCAGTGACATCCGGTTCCGGTGATCGGCGATGGTGGATTTCGACGGTAACTTCCCAAGATTTTATTTTAAAAAGTTAAGTTGGGAGGAAGGAGGAAATTAGATGAGAGTTTGAAAGTTATAAGATTCCGGGTATCAAAAATCATTTTTTTTATATCGCAATATTGGGCTTATTCTTTAACTTTCTCAAAAGTTAGAATTTTCTTAAACTCGGATTAGTAAGACCCAATATAATATTTTTAATTTGGGGTTTTTAAACTTAGAAAATTTTATAAGAGTAAATTTAGTAGCCAAAATTTGTAATACTTTAAAGTTGTACTTTTAAAGCAACACTTACACCTACTTTTATATACTTACACCTATACATACACACACATGTACACCTAACACTCACCTTTTTATCCCAAAACAAACAAAACTTGAACCCTAATATTTTGGTAGTACACTAGCCGTCCCCTTCATTCTCTCTTTCCCTCATTTTCTCTCCCACCTTCGGCCGCCCCTTTTCCCAGCCCTTTCAGCCGCCGCCGCCGTCCTGCAGCCACCATAGCCGATCGGAGTTTGTGGGTAGGAAGTGTAGCAAGCTGCTGGCCGTGTTGTCCAGCTCATTTTTCCATCGTTTCTTTGAGGTTTCTTAGCTAAGGCAAGTGTAAGCTTTTCTTGGGCATTCAAGCTAGCTATTATGTTATTTTACTAAATCTTTTATTTAATTTCAAAATGCAAATGATTTTCAGCATGTTAGGGTTTGATTTTTACTATATTTTCAGCATGGTGCATTGCAATTTTCGAAATTTTATTGAACATGAATTTTAAGGAGTTGCATGGTGATTTGTGATTGGAGACATGAGGTGTTTTGAATGCATATTGGTATTTTTTAAATTTCAGAAGTTGCATGCCTTATAATTCAAAATTTGTATGGTGTTAGGGCTGATATTGAAGTGTGTTTGGAGCATTTTGATGATTTCCATTGGGCTTGATTGATTGTTCAAGAGTTTGATGCATTTTTGTGCATGATCACGTTGTTTTTGAAATGTGGAGTTGAAGTGTTGTTGAGGGCTGCCTAGGTGTTTGTGTTAAGTCCAAAGAGATGTTATTAAGTGTGTATGGTGGTTGGAATAAGGTAGAAGTAAGGAAAAAGGGCTTGGAATTGTTTCCTCAAAGTAGAAGTGATGTAGGGTGATGTTTTCTTTGGGCAAGGGTGTCTGAATTCGGGGCATGGGAGGCATCAAATCAGGTCTGGTCATTTAATTTGTCCTCGATCAAGATTATGATTTTGTGGTCGCGTCGGTATAAATTGGGCTCGTTTTGGTTAAGATTTCGATAGGTTAAGGGTCATTTAAGTTGAAGGGTCAGAGCAGAAATCTTAAGAGCAAAGTGTGAGTTGTTGAGTGATTAAATAAAATGAACGTGTTGAGCAGTAATGGATGGGTGAGGCCTGGTCCTAATCAAATTTAGGATGTGATGGTCGCTTCGGTTCATTTTGGGAGAGAATCAAGTTAGTATTGGTCAAGTTAGGAATTTCTCAAGTTGAGGTGTCTAGTGCAGAATTTTTGACAAGTTTAAGGGGCTATCCGGAAATGGTTTTTGTTTGGATTGCTTGGGCTGTCAAATGAAGTCACAACATGGTCCTATGGTTAGTTGTAGTGTTTGGAGAGTGTTGGTTTGAGCGAGGTAGAATTCGATTAAGGTAAGATCGAGTTAAGGGCTTTTCGGTTTGATTGCTCTAGTTATGCCTTGTTTGTAAGAATTTGAGTTAAAGTTGGCTAATTCACCTAGGGGCAGCCACTCACTCACCTAATACCCACATTTTTATGTTGAGTTTCATTCCTAAAGTTGCATACTTGTGTGCTTGAGTCTCGTCTTTGAGCCGAGCAAGTGTTTACAAAAGAAGTCGCTTTTATTCATGCATGCTAAGTATTTTGAGTCGAGTCAAAGAAGGAAAAGAAAATATTTTTGAACGAAGTGATTTGATTGTGACAAGACAGGGTAATGTTGGGTTGGGGGATGCCTCACTCACTTTCCAAATAGATGGGTAATACAAGATCGGGAGACATCCCAGGATCCCTACTAAAATAGAAGGGTATTGTGAGATCGAGAGAAATCTCGGGATCCCTACCAAATGAAAGATAAAGGGGTAAGTCACGTCGGGAGAAATCTCGGCATCTTGCCGGCATAGTATACTGCAGCCATTGATCAATCAAAATCAGAGGGTCATAATCCAAGGATCTAATTTCTCAGTTTCAGTTTTAGTTTCAGTAACAGTTTGACTCGTCCCAATCTTTTCAGTTTGATGTCATGCATGAGTTTCTAGTAAGTTAAGAAAGTTCAAAAGTCTCATAGCATGAGTTGGCGTGAGTTCATTGTTTACAGGTTGTCTCATTCTCTTGTATCATGCATATTTTTAGTTTAAGTTGCAAAGTATATTATGTACAGTACTTTGAGTATTACTGCAGGTATTTTTAAACCCTTGTTATTACACTGTTTATACTTGCTGAGTCATTAGACTCACTATGCTTGTTTGATTGCCAGGTGAGGAGGAGTACTTAGGGACCGAGGGGCAGGATCCTCGAGGTTGAGGTCGCCGGTGGTGCAAGGCCCAATGACCGTTGCTACTTTTAAGTTTCGCATAAGTCTATGTTTGTAATAAAGAATTTTAGTTCGAGTACTTTCAGTGTTAGCCAGGATGTGTTTTTCTATGCTTAAATTTTAGTCTTGAAATTTGTTATCGCTATTATTGCAACCGTGCGGGGTTGCCTTTCCTTTTGTAGTTTATGATTATCGCAGTTTGGATTTTTTATCATGTTTATTTCTTTATGTTAGAATTGCTGTGTGGGACATGGTGACTTTGTTTACTTTCTAACAAGTCATGGCAAAATTTTTATAAATTCGTATGTTTCTTTATTATTTAATTTAGTTTAAGAGGTTAGAGTCGTTTTAGTTGGTATCAGAGCTCGGTCTTGGTTTGGGCTGAGCCTACTGCCGGTTGCCGAAATTCAAGGGATCTCGCTTCAAGGTCTATAAGATTTAATGAATTTTATATGGTAGTCGTAATTGATTTATTGCTTTAAATGTTTTGATGTCATCTTTTTAAGAATATTTTCAAAATAGATGTTCAAATCCTTTAAATGTGTAATTTCAGTGTTTAATTTTATTTAAAAATTTCTTTTAGTAGTTTTAAAGTGTACCATTCAAATGTTTATTTTTATAGCATGCGACTTCAAGTTAAACAGAGTTTGTGTACCAATATTCCTTCCAGTTTTGGACAGTACGTGGATGTTGTTTGAGTTATTAGGTAGTGCTAAAAAGTTTTAGGAGATATTAATTGATGTGGCCTTGTAGTAATTTATTCTCTTATGAATGAAATTTTAATAGGGTACAACTAAGTGAATAGTTTATTCAGGAATTACTAGACGTGTGTTTAGTCAATTAAGTTTATGAATAGAACTCATGTGAAGACTTGGGATACGAACCTGGTTTTATATCATTATGGATAGTTTGAGTTTTCTTTTGTTATTTGGGCAATATGATTTTATGAAATAGTGAGTCGGTTACTATGAGTCTTTCAATTATGTGAACTATTATTCCGATCGTTATTCCCTTTTTCCTTTTTTTGTGCCCAGATCCGTTACAACATATACTTTTGAGTATCCAAAATTTTTTTACAATTTCTTTGTGCATTTATGGATTCGTATGACATCGATCAACGTCAAATTCTGCTACTAGGTCATTGCTTGAACTTTTAATAAAATCTTGTTAGTATTTCGCATTTCTTGAAATTTTTCTTCGGCTCTAGAGCCACATGTTGATGTGGGTGGGATTCACCTTGTCTTTTTTTTTTTGATGATCTGCTCGTGTTGTGGTTGGCATATAAATATGTTTTAGGACTATTGTTTCCTAATTATTGACTTGTGTGGACTTTTCTTGATTGAAGTCACACTGATTGACTTGGTTTTACTTTTTGGGCATGATGTCATTACCCATGGGTGAGCGATCACCAGATATGTTATCTTGTTGGCTCATATTCATTATTCTTGGAGCCTCCATTATTATTCACTCACCCCTAGAATTGAATTATGAGTGAGTTGTTTTCACTCATTTAGCTTTTTATTTTCAGCTCGTTTGTTTGTAATGCTTGCATTATTTCATTTCGTATTAAGAAGCATTACGTGTATGTTTGTTTCTTTTCATGATCCATCCTGATGGAAATTAGGGTGGATTATAGTTCAATTATCATTTTGAATTCTTGTGTAGAGAATTAGCTCGTAGCCGCTTAGTAAGCGTTTAGACTGTTGGAATTTAGCATTTATACTAGATAAAATCCTAATTTATTGTTGGGATCCTAGGAGTGGCGACTATCCATTGTATCTAGTTCTAGTGAGTAGACCGCTAGGTAGTAAATTAATTGAATGAGTTGTTTCAAATTTTAAATAGGATCGTTAATAGTAAATAGATGATTTTGGTGAGCTGAATGGGTGAACAGTTGCGAAATAAAAATAAAGCTGTCCCTAGAATACTTTCAAAAACTTTACATTTGCATTCTAAGACTTTGTGATTGTTGACCGGTAAGACTAATGCACCAACTATGGGAATAGAATGCTGAATAGAACATTCAAGTAGTTTTTCCGGATAAGTTATAGATTTATTTATTGGCAAAATACTGAGGTACTAGAGGATCAATTAGAAAGCCTTTTCGACCAGGTTACAAACTATTCGAGTTATCCAATTGTATACTAAGTTCTTGAATTATGAATTCAGGTTGTACATATAATCATTTGGGAATTTTTGGATTTTCAGGCTTGCTGTCAAGTTGAACTAGGGATTTGAGATATGTCTTCAGGCGATACGTGAGAATTATTTTGTACTTAGAGACGATCTAGTTCCATAAGCAATTAATAGCTCACAGTATACTTTGACTTGAAGTGTAATTATGGATTTCTTAGTCGTTGCATCTGGGATAGAAAAGGTGGATAAATATGTGGGAAATTTTAATCAAGAGTTGAGCTTTCGGTAAAAATCAAAGATGCTAATGATGAACGTATAAATTGGTGAGTGAATAATTGGGATCTGTTTAATCACATATTTGGATTCTATATGTTATCGGTTATTACCTTGGGACTGAATAACAATGGATTTTATGGTTATGTTTTCTTTTCAAGGATTAGATAGGATTTATTTATAGAATTGGGTCAATCAATCCTAAGTTGAGGAGAGTCATTTGTTCCACTTGAAGGTTAACTGAGCTAGAGACGTTGCTTAAGAGAGTTTTTAATCTTCCATAAGAGCATTGTGAGATGTAGTAGCTAATAAGGGATTGAGCATAGTCCATGATCATTAAGCATAGCACTACGAATAAGTGGCGTAGACCTTTAGAATTTCGATTTGGTTCTTAAATTGTCCTTGAAGGTGTCGTTGTTCCTTAATGTTATTGATTTGGGTATAAAAAGGAAATTAATTCATTTTGTCGGTCCTTATGTGATTTTAAGGAGATTCGTAATTTGTTTTATTGTTTGAGCATATTCTCGTTGTGAAGAAGCCTTTATTTATGGGAAAGATCGACATAAATTATTTATTTGTTTTATGGACTTTACTACTTGAAGCTGTGATTAGGGATTTAAGGTCATCGAACTAAAAAAGGTATCGGATATTTTAGGACTTTAGGTGGCGAATTAAAACGTTTAAAGTCACATTCAAGCAGCGATTTGAAATCTCTCTTAGGAAACAATCATTTGGGAACAAATAAAAATTGTGAATATATATTGTAGTAAGAGTTAGTCTGTTCTTTGATAATATAGATATCAATAAGTATCAGAGTGAGCATCAAAAGCTATTTAGCGTCAACTCATGTGGGAGCACGGTAAGAAAAATAGTGCCGATCGGATCTAATGTATCTGGACCTAGTTAGTAAGTCCTGAATTTCGAGGACGGGGGGGGGGGGGGGGGTGGAAAGAAGTGTAGCACCTAAAATCTAATATACTAAATTGCATGCATTAAATTAAATTAAATAAATATTATGGCTATTATTTTTAAGTTTAATTGATTTAAATTCATTATTTGAATTATGTGTTAATAAAATATTAATAATTTATTAAAATGATTTTATTGTGAAATTTAATCGTTTTAAAGATTTTAAAGGTTTAATATTTGTTTATTTAAATGATTTTAAATGCCTAGCTTATTTATTTAAAGGTTTTTAACTGTCCAAATCATTTTAAAGGTTTTTATACCGCTTGTGTATTTATTTCAATTACTTTCAAACGTTCGTCTAGTTTGTTTAAATCATTTTAATCGCTCTGTTATTATTTAAATATTACAATTATCGTCGTGACATCAAAATATTTAAAGTGTTGATTTTAATTGCTTGGATTTAATTGTCTAAGTTTTCTTAAAGTTTAATTGCTCAAATATTTTAAGTTATTTATTATTGAGATTTTTGAGTCAGTGAATTCCGGTTCCGGTGATCGGCGATGGTGGATTTTGGTGGTAAGTTCCCAAGATTTTATTTTAAAAAGTTAAGTTGGAAGGAAGGAGGAAATTAGATGAGAGTTTGAAAGTTAGAAGATTCCGGGTATCAAAAATTATTTTTTTATATCACAATATTGGGCTTATTTTTTAAATTTTCAAAAGTTAGAATTTTTCTTAAACTCGGATTAATAAGACCCAATATAATATTTTTAATTTGGGGTTTTTAAACTTAGCAAATTTTATAGGAGTAAATTTAGTAGGCAAAAGTTGTAGTACTTTAAAGTTGTACTTTTAAAGCAACACTCACACCTACTTTTATATACTTACACCTATACATACACACACATGTACACCTAACACTTACCTTTTTATCCCAAAACAAACAAACTTGAACCTAATATTTTGGTAGTACACTAGCCGTCCCCTTCATTCTCTCTTTCCATCATTTTCTCTCCCACCTCGGCCGCCCCTTTTCCCAGCCATTTTGGCCGCCGCCGCTGCCCTGCAGCCACCATATCCGACCGGAGTTTGTGGGTAGGAAGTGTAGCAAGCTGCTGGCCGTGTTGTTCAGCTCATTTTTCCATCGTTTCTTTGAGTTTTCTTAGCTAAGGCAAGTGTAAGCTTTTCTTGGGCATTCAAGCTAGCTATTATGTTCTTGTACTAATTCTTTTATTTAATTTCGAAATGCATATGATTTTTAGCATGTTAGGGTTTGGTTTTTACTATATTTTCAGCATGGTGTATTGCAATTTTCGAAATTTGATTGAGCATGGATTTTAAGGAGTTTCATGGTGATTTGTGATTGGAGACATGAGGTGTTTTGAATGCATATTGGTATTTTTGAAATTTTTTTGAATGCATATTGGTATTTTTGAAATTTTAGAAGTTGCATGTCCTATAATTTGAAATTTGTATGGTGTTAGGGCTGATATTGAAGTGTGTTTGGTGAATTTTGATGATTTCCATTGGGCTTGATTGATTGTTCAAAAGTTTGATGCATTTTGGTGCATGATCAAGTTGTTTTTGAAATGTGAAGTTGAAGTGTGGTTGAGGGCTGCCTAGATGTTTGTGTTAAGTCCCAAGAGGTGTTATTAAGTGTGTAAGGTGGTTGAAAGAAGGTAGAAGTAACGAAAAAGGGCTTGGGATTGTTTCCTCAAAGTAGAAGTGATGTAGGGTGATGTTTTCTTTGGGCAGGGGTGTCTGAATTCGGGGCAGGGGAGGCATCAAATCAGGTCTGGTCGTGTCATGGGCTGATCCTAGGTCAATCTTACGATGTTTTGGTCACGTCGGTATAAATTGGGCTCGTTTCGGTTAAGATTTCTACTTCGACCCTTCAACTTAAATGACCCAGGGGGGGGGGGGGGGAAGAAGTGTAGCACCTAAAATCTAATATACTAAATTGCATGCATTAAATTAAATTAAATAAATATTATGGCTATTATTTTTAAGTTTAATTGATTTAAATTCATTATTTGAATTATGTGTTAATAAAATATTAATTATTTATTAAAATGATTTTATTGTGAAATTTAATCGTTTTAAAGATTTTAAAGGTTTAAGATTTGTTTATTTAAATGATTTTAAATGACTAGCTTATTTATTTAAATGTTTTAACTGTACAAATCATTTTAAAGGTTTTTATACCGCTTGTGTATTTATTTAAATTGCTTTCAAACGTTCGTCTAGTTTGTTTAAATCATTTTAATCGCTCTGTTATTATTTAAATATTACAATTATCGTCGTGACATCAAAATATTTAAAGTGTTGATTTTAATTGCTTGGATTTAATTGTCTAAGTTTTCTTAAAGTTTAAGTGCTCAAATATTTTAAGTTATTTATTATTGAGATTTTTGAGTCAGTGAATTCCGGTTTCGGTGATCGGCGATGGTGGATTTCAGTGGTAAGTTCCCAAGATTTTATTTTAAAAAGTTAAGTTGGGAGGATGGAGGAAATTAGATGAAAGTTTGAAAGTTAGAAGATTCCGGGTATCAGAAATTATTTTTTTATATCACAATATTGGGCTTATTCTTTAACTTTTTCAAAAGTTAGAATTTTTCTTAAACTCGGATTAATAAGACCCAATATAATATTTTTAATTTGGGGTTTTTAAACTTAGCAAATTTTATAAGAGTAAATTTAGTAGGCAAAAGTTGTAGTACTTTAAAGTTGTACTTTTAAAGCAACACTCATACCTACTTTTATATACTTACACCTATACATACACACACATGTACACCTAACACTCACCTTTTTATCCCAAAACAAACAAAACTTGAACCTAATATTTTGGTAGTACACTAGCCGTCCCCTTCATTCTCTCTTTCCATCATTTTCTCTCCCACCTTCGGCCGCCCCTTTTCCCAGCCCTTTTGGCCGCCGCTGCTGCCCTGCAGCCACCATATCCGACCGAAGTTTGTAGGTAGGAAGTGTAGCAAGCTGCTGGCCGTGTTGTCCAGCTCATTTTTCCATCGTTTCTTTGAGTTTTCTTAGCTAAGGCAAGTGTAAGCTTTTCTTGGGCATTCAAGCTAGCTATTATGTTCTTGTACTAATTATTTTATGCATATGATTTTCAGCATGTTAGGGTTTGGTTTTTACTATATTTTCAGCATGGTGTATTGCAATTTTCGAAATTTGATTGAGCATGGATTTTAAGGAGTGTCATGGTGATTTGTGATTGGAGACATGAGGTGTTTTGAATGCGTATTGGTATTTTCAAAATTTTAGAAGTTGCATGCCCTATAATTTGAAATTTGTATGGTTTTAGGGCTGATATTGAAGTGTGTTTGGAGAATTTTGATGATTTCCATTGGGCTTGATTGATTGTTCAAAAGTTTGATGCATTTTGGTGCATGATCAAGTTGTTTTTGAAATGTGAAGTTGAAGTGTGGTTGAGGGCTGCCTAGGTGTTTTTGTTAAGTCCCAAGAGGTGTTATTAAGTGTGTAAGGTGGTTGGAAGAAGGTATAAGTAACGAAAAAGGGCTTGGGATTGTTTCCTCAAAGTAGAAGTGATGTAGGGTGATGTTTTCTTTGGGCAGGGGTGTCTGAATTCGGGGCAGGGGAGGCATCAAATCAGGTCTGGTCGTGTCATGGGCTGATTCTAGGTCAATCTTATGATGTTTTGGTCGCGTCGGTATAAATTGGGCTCGTTTCGGTTAAGATATTTACTTCGACCCTTCAACTTAAATGACCGGGGGGGGCGGGGGGGGGGGGGGGGAAGAAGCGTAGCACCTAAAATCTAATATACTAAATTGCATGCATTAAATTAAATTAAATAAATATTATGGCTATTATTTTTAAGTTTAATTGATTTAAATTCATTATTTGAATTATGTTAATAAAATATTAATTATTTATTAAAATGATTTTATTGTGAAATTTAATCGTTTTAAAGATTTTAAAGGTTTAAGATTTGTTTATTTAAATGATTTTAAATGCCTAGCTTATTTATTTAAATGTTTTTAACTGTCCAAATCATTTTAAAGGTTTTTATACCGCTTGTGTATTTATTTAAATTGTTTTCAAACGTTCGTCTAGTTTATTAAATCATTTTAATCGTTCTGTTATTATTTAAATATTACAATTATCGTCGTGACATCAAAATATTTAAAGTGTTGATTTTAATTGCTTGGATTTAATTGTCTAAGTTTTCTTAAAGTTTAAGTTCTCAAATATTTTAAGTTATTTATTATTGAGATTTTTGAGTCAGTGAATTCCGGTTCCAGTGATCGGCGATGGTGGATTTCGGTGGTAAGGTCCCAAGATTTTATTTTAAAAAGTTAAGTTGGGAGGAAGGAGGAAATTAGATGAGAGTTTGAAAGTTAGAAGATTCCGGATATCAGAAATTATTTTTTTATATCACAATATTGGGCTTATTCTTTAACTTTTTCAAAAGTTAGAATTTTTCTTAAACTCGGATTAATAAGACCCAATATAATATTTTTAATTTGGGGTTTTTAAACTTAGAAAATTTTATAAGAGTAAATTTAGTAGGCAAACGTTGTAGTACTTTAAAGTTGTACTTTTAAAGCAACACTCACACCAACTTTTATATACTTACACCTATACATACACACACATGTACACCTAACACTCACCTTTTTATCCCAAAACAAACAAAACTTGAACCTAATATTTTGGTAGTACACTAACCGTCCCCTTCATTCTCTCTTTCCATCATTTTCTCTCCCACCTTCGGCCGCCCCTTTTCCCAGCCCTTTTGGCCACCGCCGCTGCCCTGCAGCCACCATATCCGACCGGAGTTTGTGGGTAGGAAGTGTAGCAAGCTGCTGGCCATGTTGTCCAGCTCATTTTTCCATCGTTTCTTTGAGTTTTCTTAGCTAAGGAAAGTGTAAGCTTTTCTTGGGCATTCAAGCTAGCTATTATGTTCTTGTACTAATTCTTTTATGCATATGATTTTCAGCATGTTAGGGTTTGGTTTTTACTATATTTTCAGCATGGTGTATTGCAATTTTCAAAATTTGATTGAGCATGGATTTTAAGGAGTTTCATGGTGATTTGTGATTGGAGACATGAGGTGTTTTGAATGCATATTGGTATTTTTGAAATTTTAGAAGTTGCATGCCCTATAATTTGAAATTTGTATGGTGTTAGGGCTGATATTGAAGTGTGTTTGGAGAATTTTGATGATTTCCATTGGGCTTGATTGATTGTTCAAAAGTTTGATGCATTTTGGTGCATGATCAAGTTGTTTTTGAAATGTGAAGTTGAAGTGTGGTTGAGGGTTGCCTAGGTGTTTGTGTTAAGTCCCAAGAGGTGTTATTAAGTGTGTAAGGTGGTTGGAAGAAGGTAGAAGTAACGAAAAAGGGCTTGGGATTGTTTCCTCAAAGTAGAAGTGATGTAGGGTGATGTTTTCTTTGGGCAGGGGTGTCTGAATTCGGGGCAGGGGAGGCATCAAATCAGGTCTGGTCGTGTCATGGGCTGATCCTAGGTCAATCTTATGATGTTTTGGTCGCGTCGGTATAAATTGGGCTCGTTTCGGTTAAGATTTAGATAGGTTAAGGGTCACTTAAGTTGAAGGGCTAAAACTGAATTTGAAAACATAAAGGACCGAAATTGCAAAGTAACAAACATAAAAGACCAAAATTACAGTTTTTCCTAACAAAATAATATAATATATAATATAATTTTTATAAATAATATAAATAAATTTTTTTTAAAAAATAAAATATGGTGGGACACTGTCCTCATTTATTTTTACATTTAAAATATTAAAAACTCTTCCTTGGCCCAAACTTAACCCACACCACATTTTTTTTCAAAGTTAAAAATTGAAAATACAAAAAAAAAAAAAAAACCCTATTTCTGGCCCCTGATTCTCATTATCTCCCAATTTGTGGACTAAGAAGATCGTTGCTAACATTGAAGGTTATGAACCATCTCGAATGGTTGTGAGAAGACAGGTTTTTTTCATTAAATTTTCGCGCTGATTTTGATAATCTTTGTATATCAGAGTCATGGGCTTTCATGTTATTGCCCGATTCTTTCCTAGAATCCATGAAGTTCAGTTCTTTTGCTTCCTTGAAGTGTTTAGACTCGAGGAAATAAATCCTGTAGAGGTAAATTTTTAATTCAACTCTATCATGTTTTTACTTATTTTTTTCATGGATTAAGAAAAATCTATGGGATGCAAATCCATCGGGATCTGAGATTTTGTGTTTATAACAGTTTAGTGTGAATTTGCAGGGTGGTTCTAATCACATTATTATGAAGATTTCCCTTTCCTCTATAGGTTTCTTCTCATAAATGTATAGGTTTCCCTTTCCTCTATAGATTTCACATTATTATGAAGATTTCATTCCTCTATAGATATTGATACATATATACCTAGTTTAATTTTTATGACTGAATACTGGTGTTTCCATTAATCTACATTGTCTTGCACAAAACCATCTTGATGGAAGCCTTAAATATGTATGGTTTCCCAATTTAAAATTATATGTGGCAGTGTGGCACTACCTTTGTTATGCATCCATATTAGTGGGTTCTCTATTTCATGTTTGGTTTTCGCTTTTGCTAGGGTAGTTCAAATCTCATTGGATGAACAACTAGAATAATGAGTTTCCCTACAATGAAATGAGAGGAGTTTCCTTGGTGCATCTGACTTCATTTTATTCAGCTTCTCTAGGATGTTTAAACATTTTCTGATACAGCAAATGAACATCCCTTAGCATTACTAGCTGAGTAGACAGAGAAGCTTTTGAAAAAATATACAACCGTGTATAAAACCATCTTAATCCAGCGACATTGCAATGCTAATGATGTTTCAGCATCTCTATTTCACAAGCTTTACGACATAAAACTGGTGACCTCCCTTGCATATTCATATTTGTCAGGCATATGAGTAGCACATACATTAACTACAGTGATTTCTTCAAAAACTCATGATTGTGGTTTCTTGTATGAATTTTTTAGACATGTTGAGTATGCACCTTTTTATTTTGTTGTAGTTATGATGCCAGAACCATGACCAAGAAAATATTACAGAGATTAAAGGGGTAATGACCTTGGCTTCTCAAAAATCTAGGAGTATACTATAGAAGCATCTGGATTGAAAAATTATTTTTAATATATTTTGAAATATCTTCATTCTCTTAGTTTTTTAATATTAATGTAGTAACCCAGAACTCATTTTAAGATAATAATATGTTAAACATGATTAAGAGTTGGTATGTAATCAATTTCGGAGTGTTATTAGACTTCGGAAGAGGATTTGGGCTTTTGACTTTGGGCTGGATCGGAAGCTCCGAACTCAGATCGGAAGCTCCGATCCCAGCCACTTCGGAAGCTCAGCGGAAGCACCGAGATCGGAAGCTCCGATCCTGGAACGGACGTTCCGATCTTCGGCTGCCAGCTTTACCCGATGACTCAGCCGCGAGTTTTGACAAGTGTCAAACAGAGGGCAGATCGGAAGCTCCGATTGTCAGATCGGAAGTTCCGATCTTGGCGTGTCAAGCATGCACGCAGTGAGCTGGATCGGAAGCTCTGATCCCAAAATCGAAAGTTCTGATCCTGGCCGGGAATTTTGCCTATAAATAGGGCTTCCCAGATTCATTTCTAAATACGAATTCCCGAGTTTCTTTCTTCAGTTATATAGTGTGAGATATACACTTGAGGGCCCTATCGGTTATAATAGAGGTTCTGAAATAACCAAGGAGTGGTTATAGTCATCCGGGACTAGCGACTCCAAAGGGCTATCTACGAACGAAGGTATGGTCCGAGAATCTATGTAAGTTTTTGGAGTACTTATTAGCTTAGTTAAGGCTTATAGAATTTATGTAGTGATACGGTGAACTTTTGGATATAGGCTTGGAACCTAGGATCCTACTATACTTGAACTAGCCTAGAGGTACGTACACATTGACTGAGATTGCCAGCGAATATACATGTTTATATGTTGCATTTATTTGGCATTATTATATGGCATGATATATGATTTACCGCTTTCTATATTCATATGTCATGTGCATATACACGTTGAGCCTATACCTTGTTATACTTGACTATAGAGCCACTCAGCTCTATACTCGATAGTCTGTCACTGAGAGTACCGCGACGGTGGGGGCATTTATGTCTGTCTACTCTGGTGTACTAGATGAGTGTGGTTGCACCCAGAGGTTGATCCGCGCGGTGGCAGCACTCATGTGGCGCCGATACTGAGCATGACTTTTCAGATGACCCTGTACCAGTCATCATGTTGCATGCATTATATACATATGTTTACTCATGTCTATGTACTGGGCGTTAGCGCTCACGTCCTAGTTGCTATCTTGGACACCCTATTCCATGGGGCAGGTCGCAGGATGGACGGAGCCGGTAGTTCAAGGCAGGACTAGGGAGCCGGAGCTTTTCAAGGGAATTTATACAGCAGGATTTGTTTTAGCTGTATAATGTTTACTTTTAAGTTCTTCGATTTGGTTGTATCACTACAGATTTAAGCCTGGATTATGTTACTAAGCTGATATGTAAATTATGGATTATGTTTCCGCACGTTTTTACTCTGTTAAGTATTTTGATGTATTAAGTTTAATGCATGCTATTAGTTGCCAGTTAGTAGGTGATTCCATGCAGAGCATGCTTAGATTTTGGGATTTGTACTTGGGATTTAGTTTAGTCTTGAGTAATTCTTGCGCATTTGGGATTTTAATGTGCAATTCTTTTTAGGATATGGCTGACGAGAGTCACGGTAGTATTGGCCAGGGAGGTGGTCATCATCATCGTCATCACCGCATCATGATGATCAACATCGTCATCATGAGGGTAGATGTCGCTACACTATTAACAAGTTCATGCAGGTAGGGCCAAAACCCTTGGTGGGAGGCGAGAATCCTGAACAGGCAAGGAGCTGGATGTCTAAACTCGAGAGTACTTTCCGAGCTTTCGAGTGCACTGAGGAGCAAAAACTGAAAGTTCTAGAATTCGTTCTAGAGGAATGAGCACATTTTTGGTGGGATGCCAAAGCTGCTCAGGCACGTACTAAGAGAGGACAGGTGACTTGGGGGGATTTCTATCGGGAGTTTCAGAAACTGTATTTTCCTCCGGCTGTTCGCCAAGCACGATCGATGGAGTTGCTTACTCTGAGGCAATGATCAATGAATATTGATCAATATCAGCAACGATTTCTTGATCTGCTACCTTTCAGTCCTCATATTAATGAGAGTGATGTATCGAAGTATGATCTCTTTCTACAAGGCTTGAACCAAGATATCTACTCACAGATTGTCATCTGTGATGACCCGGTATCTTTTGAGACTTTGGTGAACCGTTGCCGTCTTGTGGAGACTAGCAACAGGCGGGCACAATTGATGATGCCAGGACAGCCTAGTGGATCTTTTGAGCCTTGAGCTCAATCTGTTGTACAATCTGTACCTACGTCTTCTTCTACTCCTAGTATTTCATCTGGTTCTCGTAGTTCACGAGGTACATTCCGTTTCGGAAAGAAGAAGAAGAAAGAGGAATTTTGTAGCCATTGTGGAGGGAAGCATCCTGCAGCTTCATGTCGGAGATCTACTGGTGCTTGTTATATTTGTGGTCAGCAGGGACATCTGCGGAGAGATTGTCCTCAGCGCATGGGTTCTGCTAGTGGATCGGGATCACAGGTTGGATCTCAGGCTTCTACTTTTCCACGACAGCAGCCAGCACCATAAGGTTCTTCTGGTTACCGTCCCCAGACTCAAGGGCAGGTATTTGCTCTGTCTCAAGAACAGGCTACTGAGGGAAGCGATCGCATGTTGGCAGGTACCTTTTTGTTATGTGGTATTCCTGCACTTGTTTTAATTGATACTGGAGCATCGCATTCCTTTATTTCTAGTCTCTTTGTTAAGAGACATAGATTACCTTATGTATCATTAGATATGGATTTAGACTCCGCTGGAGCAGGAGATAGTAACTAAGCGTCTAGTGATGGGTTGCCTTCTGGAGTTTGAGGGTAATGTGTTATCGGCTAATTTGATGATATTAGCGATGGCAGATTTTGACTGTATTTTGGGAATAGATATGCTGACTTTGTATCACGCTACTGTAGATTGTTATTAGCATCTGGTACAGTTTCATCCTGTTGAGGGTGATATCTGGTACTTTTATGGTTAGGGTGCGCATCTCCAATGCCACTTGTTTCGGCTCTGAAGGCATGTCATGTCTTGGAGTTAGGTGGGGAGGGCTAACTCATCTATGCAGTTGATATGTCCGCGAGTAGTCTGGGTATTGATCAGCTACCGGTTGTCAGCGAGTTTCCTGACATATTCCCTGATGAGATTCCTGGTTTTCCTCCGGTTCGAGAGGTTGAATTTGGTATTGATCTAGTACCAGGAACTACGCCTATATCCCGAGCACCTTATCGTCTAGCACCGTCAGAGATAAGGGAATTGAAACAGCAGTTACATGATCTGCTTGATAAGGGATATATTCGTCTGAGTGTTTCTTTATGGGGAGCACCTGTGTTATTTGTCAAGAAGAAGGATGGATCGATGCGACTGTGTATTGATTACAGGCAGTTGAATCGTGTCACCATCAAGAATAAGTATCCTTTGCCGCGGATTGATGATCTGTTTGATCAACTATAGGGTACTTCTGTTTACTCCAAGATAGATCTAAGATCTGGATACCATAAGATGCGGGTACGAGACTCAGATATTTCTACGACTGCTTTTAGGACCAGATACGGGCATTATGAATTTCTGGTGATGCCATTCGGTTTGACGAATGCACCGGCAGTCTTTATGAATCTGATGAATCAGGTATTTCGAGACTATCTGGATAGATTTGTCATCGTCTTCATTGATGATATTCTTGTCTATTCTCATGACAAGGATGAGCATGCACATCATTTTAGGATTGTTTTACAGATGTTACGAGATAAGCAGCTGTATGCAAAATTGAGCAAGTGTGAATTCTGGCTTGATCGGGTAGTGTTTCTCGGTCATGTGATTTCTAATGAAGGGATATCTGTTGATCCTAGTAAGATAGAGGTAGTGCTGAACTGGTCTCGTCCGACGACGGTTGCCGAGATTAGTAGTTTCTTGGGTCTAGCTGGATATTACCATCGGTTCATCGAGAATTTTTCACAGTGGGCTAGGCCTTTGACTCAGCTTACTCGGAAAGATGTTTCCTTCATATGGTCCTCGGATTGTGAGGAGTCATTTCACGAGCTGCGTAGATGTCTTACTACTGCACCTGTGCTAGCTCTACCTTCTGGATCAGGAGGTTATGTTGTCTATACTGATGCCTCTGGTTAGGGGTTAGGATGTGTTCTGAAACAGAGTGGACATGTTATTGCCTATGCTTCTCGATAGTTGAAGACGCATGAGAATAATTATCCAGTACATGATCTCGAGTTAGCCGCCATTGTATTTGCACTCAAGATTTGGAGGCATTATCTTTATGGCGAGAAATTTGAGATATTCACGGATCACAAGAGTTTGAAGTATTTATTCACTCAGGTGGAGTTGAATATCTGAGCATCGCTGGATGGATCTTCTGAAAGATTATGATTGTGAAATCAAATATCATCCAGGTTCTGCCAATCTTACTGCTGATGCCTTGAGTCGGCAGGTGAGACTTTCTGCACTTCAAACTAATGAAATATCTCATATGATTCAAGAGTGCTGTTCATTGAGTTTTACGCTCAAGCACAAGAAAGGAAGGAATGGGATTCGATTGTATACTATTCTATCTGAGCCAGCATTGTATTCTCGGATCAGAGATGCTCAGATATATGATGTTAAGACTCAGCGTTTGGCACGTTTAGCCAATGGAGTTAATACATCTGGATTTCATTTTCAGGCAGATGGTTTATTGTGCTTATCTAATCGAGTGGTTGTACCTAATGTTGCGGAACTCAGGAACGATATTCTTTCTCAAGCTCACAGGAGTCGATTATCAGTTCATCCTAGAAGTATGAAAATGTATAAGGACTTGGGAACTAGATTCTGGTGGAAGGGAATGAAGCGTAGTGTGTATCAATTTTTTTCTCGATGTTTGGTTTGTCAACAGGTCAAGGCTGAACACCGACGACCAGGTGGATTATTGCAGAATCTTGAGATTCCCGAATGGAAGTGGGAGCACGTAACTATGGATTTTGTTACCCACTTACCTATGACTTCACGTCAGTGTGATGCTATCTGGGTCGTTGTTGATCGTTTGATGAAATCAGCACACTTTATTCCTTATAACCGGGAGTATTCTTATGATCGCATGGCACGTTTATACATCCAAGATATAGTGCGATTGCATGGGATTCCAGTGAGCATAGTCAGTGATAGAGACCCTCGATTTACCTCACGTTTTTGGGGTAGTTTTCAAGAGTCGTTGGGTACCACTATGAGTTTGAGCACTGCATATCATCCGGAGACTGACGGACAGTCAGAGCGGATGATTCGTACATTGGAAGATATGCTACGTTCTTCTGTCATGGACTTTGGCTTATCTTGGCAGGATCAGTTACCTTTGATCGAATTTGCCTACAATAACAGTTATCATCGTAGTATTGATATGGCACCTTTCGAGGCATTGTATGGTCGACGGTGTCGTACTCCGTTATTCTGGGATGAATTCGGGGAACGACAAGTCCAGGGTCCTGAATTGGTGCAGCAGATTGTAGACAATGTAGATTTGATCAAACATAGGATCAAAGTTGCTCAAGATAGACAAGCCAGTTATGCTAATATTCGTCGCAGGCCACTTCAGTTTGAGCCTGGTGAATATGTGTTCCTTCGAGTATCACCTTTCAGGAAGGTGATGAGATTCGGTGTGAAAGGCAAGTTATCTCCTCGTTTCATTGGGCCTTTCCAGATACTGGAGAAGATCAGAGATGTTGCATATCGTTTGGCTTTACCGCCAAATCTTTCCAGTATAAATAATGTTTTTCATGTGTCGTTACTTCGACAGTATATAGCTGATGAATCTCATGTGATTCAGTCTACTGATATTCAGCTAGAGCCAGATCTGTCTTTTGTTGAACGACCAATCCGTATCCTAGACAGGAAGGAGAAAGTTCTTCAGAACAAGACTATACCACTTGTGATGGTACAGTGGCAGCGCCGAGGAATTGAAGAAACAACTTGGGAAACTGAGAGTCGTATTCAAGCGGAATATCCTGAGTTGTTTGCTTTGTATTTTTGATTACCATGTAGTTGTAATTACAGTTGTTGTAATAAAACGTGGTTTGATATTTCATATTGTTATCTTGATTTGTCTTTAGATATTATTTCGCGGACGAAATATCTAAAGGTGGGGAGAATGTAGTAACCCAGAACTCATTTTAAGATAATAATATGTTAAACATTATTAAGGGTTGGTAAGTAATCAATTTCGGAGTGTTATTAGACTTCGGAAGAGGATTTGGACTTTTGACTTTGGGCTGGATCGGAAGCTCCGAACTCAGATCGGAAGCTCCGATCCCAGCCACTTCGGAAGCTCAGCGGAAGCACCGAGATCGGAAGCTTCGATCCTGGAACAGACGTTCCGATCTCCGGCTGCCAGCTTTACCCGATGACTCAGCCGCGAGTTTTGACAAGTGTCGAACGGAGGGCAGATCGGAAGCTCCGATCATCAGATCGGAAGTTCCGATCCTGGCGTGTCAAGCATGCACGCAGTGAGCTGGATCGGAAGCTCCGATCCTGAAATCGGAAGTTTCGATCCTGGCCGGGAATTTTGCCTATAAATAGGGCTTCCCAGATTCATTTCTAAATACGAATTCCCGAGTTTCTTTCTTCAGTTATATAGTGTGAGATATACACTTGAGGGCCCTATCGGTTATAATAAAGGTTCTGGAATAACCAAGGAGTGGTTATAGTCATCCGGGACTAGCGACTCCAAAGGGCTATCTACGGACGAAGGTATGGTCCGGGAATCTATGTAAGTTTTGGGAGTACTTATTAGCTTAGTTAAGGCTTATAGAATTTATGTAGTGATACGGTGAAATTTTGGATATAGGCTTGGAACCTAGGATCCTACTATACTTGAACTAGCCTAGAGGTACGTACACATTGACTGAGATTGCCAGCAAGTATACATGTTTATATGTTGCATTTATTTGGCATTATTATATGGCATGATATATGATTTACCGCTTTCTATATTCATATGTCATGTGCATATACACGTTGAGCCTATACCTTGTTATACCTGACTATAGAGCCGCTCAGCTCTATACTCGATAGTCTGTCACTGAGAGTACCGCGACGGCAGGGGCATTTATGTCTGTCTACTCTGGTGTACTAGGTGAGTGTGGTTGCACCTAGAGGTTGATCCGCGCGGTGGCAGCACTCATGTGGCGCCGGTACTGAGCATGACTTTTCAGATGACCCTGTACCAATCATCATGTTGCATGCGTTATATACATATGTTTACTCATGTCTATGTACTGGGCGTTAGCGCTCACGTCCTAGTTGTTATCTTGGACACCCTATTCCATGGGGCAGGTCGCAGGATGGACGAAGCCGGTAGTTCAAGGCAGTACTAGGGAGCCGGAGCTTTTCAAAAGAATTTATACAGCAGGATTTTTTTTATAATGTTTACTTTTAAGTTCTTCGATTTGGTTGTATCACTACAGATATAAGCCTGGATTATGTTACTAAGCTGATATGTAAATTATGGATTATGTTTCCGCACGTTTTTACTCTGTTATGTATTTTGATGTATTAAGTTTAATGCATGCTATTAGTTGCCAGTTAGTAGGTGATTCCATGCAGGGTCACTACAATTAAAAATCAATATGATATCTAAACTTCATTGTGTCTTAAATTTTTTGTTTTGTTTGTGATTGATGTTGCAATAAACTTTGTGAAAAGTGATGACATCAAAATCTTAAGAGAAATATAACAATATTACAGTACTCAGATTGATGAAATACCAATGAACGTGGCTGATTTGATCTAACATCTCTCTGGAATAATTTTCGTTGAATTGCCATTGTATCGTTTTGACCTGTAGAGGATGAAGAAATGGAACAGTTTTGTTATAGTTTCTTACTTTTTTGTAAAACAAATTTAGTGGCATGCTTGTTTGTTTGCAAAGTGTGGTTTTGTGTACAAATGGTCGTGTTGAGTATAATATTTGAGAACTTCTTTACTCTTCAGTTCGTTGATATATTAGAGTTAAGTTGTGTCTTGGATTGGTATTATACCAAAATCTATTGTTGAATCCTAACTTTTGGTGATAATAAAACAATACATTGTTGTTTTAAATCGGCCGCCATTTACATGTATAACAGGTGCTCTCCCGACTCCAATATATTAGCTGACCTAGATATATCAACTGGAATAAGCAGTATCAGCTGATCGAAGCATTTCAACCGTTATCTTTCAACCGAGCTAAGCATATCTACCGGTGTAGTTGTAGTAACCCGCATTTCTGATTAGTGATTAAATGAGTAATTAATCATGTGATCATGTTTAGATTAAGTAAAACATGATTAAGTAAGTTCCTGTTGGGATACCGGACTTCAGAAATGGATTCAGAGCACTCGAATTAATTGAATTGGTTCATCAGGATCGGACGGTCCGAAGAGGACGTTCGGACGATCCGAAGAGGATCGGAAGCTCCGTGCAAGGATCGGAGGCTCCGATCGAGTTCGGACGCTCCGTCGGCAAGTTCGGAGGCTCCGATCTGGACCAGGGCACACGTCATCGTTTACGTCAGCAAGGTGATGTCATGGCTGACGTAATACTGAGCGATCGAACGCTTCGAAGGTGCGATCGGAGGTTCCGATCGTGTTCGGATGGTCCAAACCAGGTTCGGAGGCTCTGAACGTTGCCTATAAATAGAGGGTCCGAGAATTCATTTTCTCGCACCAATTCCCTCTCTTCTCTCTGATTCCTAAGCCTTCTAACTCTGATCTAGGGAGATCTAGACATCCTACGGGGAATCCGGAAGTGGCTTAGTGATCTAGACGCGTCGCGGAGCTACGGCCTAGTTTTGAGGCTATCGTCAGCAAAGGACTAACGACGGACGCAGGTATAGCTTTGGAATCCTAAAAATATTTAAGAGTATGCAATAGCTTAATTAAGGCTTTTAGAGCTTAATTGTTGATGCATGGATATTTGCATTGTAGTAGCAGTAGACTGGACTAGTAGGCTTGGAGTCTAGGTCAGTGGAGCTAGGTTTGACCAGCAGTGTTAGAGGTACGTAAGTACTGACCGAGATAGCCGACATGATATAATTGCTTATATGTTGCATGAGTATGTGCTATATGTTTTATCATGTTTTAGCATGTTTTACCGTCTTAGCACATACATGATTTTACGTGTGACTGCATCCGAAGAGATGTGAGTCATTGACAGTCTCCATAGGGAACGATGATCTCATTTTGGACTCGAGTCAGGTATGACAGTTTCCATATGGGACTTGTATCCTATTTTGGATTCGGGTCAGGATGGGGTTGGCTCAGCCCTGATATGGAATATATGAGTACCCCGCGGAGTAGCTCTCTAGCCGGTACTGTATATTCCCGGTGCCATGAGCAAGTGTTTTCACTTGAGTTTAAATCATCTGTATGCGCATATTTGTATTTATATCATTGCTTCGTATTGAGCGTTCTAGCTCACGCCCCTGTGTTTGGGTATTGTGTACCTTGTGGCGGGGCAGGTTTGAGGCTGGACGGTTCAGGTGGCTCCCAGCAGGATTGAGCTTTGGAGAAACCAAGGTTGTAGAGGGTAGGGATTTATTTACCCTGAACCTTCGATTTGGTTGTATAACAGTATTTATACACTTGTGGTAGCGTCGGTTGTATTCTGCCGATTGGATTTGTTGTATTTCAATTATCCGCTCTTTACGCTTTAAGATTTTATTGCGTGCGCTTTTACTATAACTCTGATTAGATAGTGGATCCGGGTTGGGTCACTATATTTTTGGTATCAGAGCAACGCATTGCACTGGGAATATCGTAAAGCGGATTAAGTAATTATCTGTTCTTATGTAACAGATGGCAAATTACGACAAGAGTCATGGTAGCGTAGACGGCGGTCGTTGGGGCGATCCAGATGATCGTAGATGTCGGGGACAGCCCGAGGAGCGCAGACAAGTAAGCATGCGTAGATTCAAAGAAGTTAGCCCGAAGCCTTTGACGGGTGGTGAGACAGCCGAAGAGGCGGAGGATTGGATGGAGAGGATGGAGCAGTGCTTCCAAGAGTTTCGTTGTACGGCTGAGGATAGGATGGAGATTCTTGCCTTTATGCTTGAGGGCAGAGCGAGAAAGTGGTGGAGATCTACTTCCGCACCGTTCATATCAGCCAGAGGTGCAGCTACTTGGGTGGAGTTCCGTACTGCTTATCAGAGATTTTATTTTCCTCCAGCTCTTCGTCAGGCGAAAGCCAGTGAGTTGCTGAGTTTGCGACAGGGGACGATGACGATCGAGGAGTACCAGCAGAAGTTCTTTGATCTGCTACCCTTTTGTCCTCATATTGCTGATAGTTCTGTGGCGAAGTTTGATCATTTCCTTCAGGGGTTGAACCCTGACATTCATCGTATGGTTGCTATGGGCGGCGATGGGACTTACGAGGATTTGGTGGACCGTTGTCGCCAGGCCGAGGATAGTATTCGGAGGAACAGGGGACTTTACTCTTCTTCTTCCAGGCCAGCGAGCTCTAGTCCTTTGGGTCCGAGAGGACAGTCCTTCAAGAAGCAAGGAGGTACTTCTTCTTCTTCCTCTGGATCTGGTGGGGTGCATCGTTTTGGCGGACAGAGACCGAACCGGTGTACTCAGTGCCGACGCAGACATCCGCCAGGGCAGTGTGGTCGATCAACCACTGCATGTTTCCAGTGTGTCCAGGAGGGTCACATGAAGAGAGATTGTCCTATGCTGATTGGGGCAGCGAGTGGTTCTGGAGGTTCTCAGGCATCTGTTCAGCCACCTCAGTACCAGCAGCCACCTTTTTAGCAGCAGTATTCGCAGCAGCGCCAGCATCCGCAGCAGTCTCAGAGACAGCCTACTCAGACTCCTTCTCGGGGTCATTCTTCGTTGAGACCACGTACCCAGGGTCAGGTCTTTGCACTTAACCAGGAGCAGGCGGAGGCTGACAGCGATCGGATGATTGCAAGTATCTGTAGTTTATGTGATTTTCCTGCATATGTTTTAATTGATACCGGTGCATCGCATTCTTTTGTCTCGACACGTTTTGCTAAGAAGTTTAGATTGCCGTGTATTCCTTTAGACGTGTTGCTAGTGGTTTCTACTCCTATGGGAAGCGAGGTTTTAGCCAAGCGTCTAGTTAGGGGTTGTGTTTTGGATTTCGAGGGACATCAGCTTAGTGCTAACCTGATGATTCTAACAATGGAGGATTTCGATTGCATCATTGGGATAGATCTATTGACTATCTACCGAGCGATAGTAGATTGCTATCAGAGGTTTGTCTAGTTTTGTCCAGAGGATGACGAGTCATGGTATTCCTATGGTGAGGGAGCGCGACCCCCAATGTCAGTGGTTTCAGCTCTGAAGGCATGGCGTGCTTTAGAGTCTGGCGGGGAAGGCTACCTTATCTGCGCCATTGACGCATCCTTAGGAGAACCAGATATCCGAGAGATACCAGTGGTTCGTGACTTTCCAGATGTATTTCCGGAGGAGATTCCAGGTTTGCCACCAGTAAGGGAGATTGAGTTTGGCATTGAGTTAGTGCCAGAGACTGCACCGATTTCCAGAACTCCTTACCGATTGGCACCGTCAGAAATGAAAGAGTTGCAGAAGAAATTGCAAGATCTTCTTGATAAGGGTTATATTCGACCTAGAGTTTTGCCATGGGGAGCCCTAGTACTATTTTTCAAGAAGAAGGATGGTTCGATGCGGTTGTGTATTGACTACCGTCAATTGAATCAAGCGATAGTGAAGAATAAGTATCCTCTTCCGCGGATAGATGATCTCTTTGATCAGTTACAGGGTACTTCTATCTATTCAAAGATTGATCTTTGGTCTGGGTATCATCAGCTGCGAGTTCGACAGGAGGATGTTCCTAAGAAAGCATTTCGTACGCGGTATGGACACTATGAGTTTCTAGTGATGCCATTTGGTTTGACGAATGCTTCAGCTATTTTTATGGATCTGATGAACAGAGTTTTCCGCGACTTTCTGGATAAGTTCGTGGTGGTGTTCATCGATGACATTTTGGTGTATTCTCGCAGCATGGATGAGCATGCCTACCATCTCTATACTGTACTGCAGGTCTTGAGGGAGAGACGGTTGTACGCGAAGCTGAGTAAGTGTGACTTCTGGATCGACCGAGTTGTGTTCCTTGGTCATGTCATTTCTCGGGATGGCGTATCTGTTGATCCTAGCAAGACAGAGGCTATTCTAAATTGGTCACGACCGACTACAGCTTCTGAGATTCGTAGTTTCCTTGGTTTAGCAGGATACTATCATCGTTTTGTGGAGAATTTCTCTCAGATAGCTAAGCCTTTGACTCAGTTGACGAAGAAAGACGTTTCTTTCGTTTGGTCTGATGCTTGTGAAGATAGTTTTTGTGAGTTGAGACATCGTCTGACGACAGCTCCAGTTCTTGCTTTGCCGTCTGGATCAGGTGGTTTTGTAGTCTTCACTGATGCTTCTCTCCAGGGTTTGGGGTGTGTGTTGACTCAGAATGGCCACGTGATCGCTTATGCCTCCATACAGCTGAAGACTCACAAGGAGAACTATCCCGTACATGATTTAGAGCTTGCAGCCATTGTCTTTGCTCTTAAGATATGGTGTCACTATTTGTACGGAGAAAGATTCGAGATCTTCACCGATCATTAAGAGTTTGAAGTATCTGTTCACTCAGGCTGAGTTGAACATGCGGCAGCGTCGTTGGATGGATCTATTGAAGGATTACGATTGTGAGATCAAGTACCATCCAGGTTATTCTAATTCCGTTGCTGATGCGCTTAGTCGCAAGGTTTATGTGAGTTCCCTTCGTACCAGTTCGGTTTCGAAGGCAGTGGAGGAGTGTTGTTCTTTGGCATTCATGTTCCGACATAAGAAAGAACAACAAGGGATTTGTGTCTCTTCTGTGCTTGCAGAGCCAACGCTATACAGACGAATCCGGGAAGCTCAAAATTCTGATCTGAAGACTCAGAAGTTTGCCCTCCTGGCTAAGGGTGATAATACTTCTGGTTTTCATCTGCAAGGAGACGGTCTGTTATGTCTTTCTGGTCGAGTTGTGGTACCCGAGTATTCTACTTTGAGGGATGAGATCTTATCCCAAGCTCACCGCAGTCGATTCTCTGTACATCCAAGCAGCATGAAGATGTATAAGGATCTTCGCACTCGATTTTGGTGGAAAGGGATGAAGCGCAGCGTTTATCAGTTCGTATCCCGATGCCTTGTGTGTCAACAAGTCAAGGCAGAGTTTAGACGACCCGAAGGGTTACTTCACAGCTTAGAGATTCCTGAATGGAAGTGGGAGCATGTGACGATGGACTTTGTCACCCACTTGCCTATGTCTTCCAGGAATTGTGTTGCTATTTGGGTTGTCGTGGATCGGTTGTCAAAGTCAGCGCATTTTCTTCCCTATAACCGCGATTACACCTTTGATAGGATGGCACAATTGTATGTGCGAGAGATTGTTTGATTACATGGGATTCCGTTGAGCATTGTCAGCGATAGAGATCTGAGATTCACCTCGAGATTTTGGGGTAGTTTCCAGCGAGCCCTTGGTACTACTTTGAGCTTGAGTACGGCTTATCATCCAGAGACGGACGGACAGTCGAAGTGTACTATTCGCACTTTAGAGGATATGCTTCGCGCGGCGGTGATGGATTTTGGTCCAGCATGGCATGACCATTTACCCTTGGTGGAGTTTGCCTACAACAATAGTTTCCATCGCAGCATTGGCATGGCACCATTTGAGGCTCTTTATGGACACCGTTGTCGTACACCTTTGTTTTGGGACGAAGTTGGCGAGCGTCAGGTTGAGGGTCCTCAGATGATTTAGCAGATGATTGATGTAGTAGAGTTGATCCGACGCAGGATTAAGGCAGCCCAGGATCGACAGGCTAGCTACGCGAACACTCACCGCAGGCCACTTCATTTTGAGGTAGGGGAATATGTTTTCTTGCGTGTGTCACCTTTCCGGAAGGTGATGAGGTTTGGTCGCAAGGGTAAGCTAACACCTAGATTTATTGGTCCTTTCGAGATTCTTGAGAAGGTTGGGGATGTGGCTTATCGCCTGGCCTTGCCACCCGATCTTTCGGAGATCCACGATGTGTTCCATGTGTCCTTGTTGAGGCAGTATGTTGCGGACGAGTCGCATATTTTGCATCCAACCGAGGTAAAGGTAGATCGAGTTCTATCGTATGTGGAGAAACCCCTACGAATTCTTGACAGGAAGAACAAGGTACTTCGTAACAAGCGCATACCATTGGTTATGGTACAATGGCAACGCAGAGGGACAGAGGAAGCTACTTGGGAGTTGGAGAGCAGGATGTTAGCCGAGCACCCCGAGTTATTTTGAGATTTTGTACTTGTATCGAGTTATACTTGTTCAGTTGTAATAAAGAACATTTGGTTGGCTATTTATATTTTCCTCTAAGACTTAAATTTCGAGGACGAAATTTCTTAAGTGGGGGAGAATGTAGTAACCCGCATTCTGATTAGTGATTAAATGAGTAATTAATCACAGTGATCATGTTTAGATTAAGTAAAACATGATTAAGTAAGTTCCTGTTGGGATAACGGACTTCAGAAATGGATTCAGAGCACTCGAATTAATTGAATTGGTTCAGCAGGATCGGACAGTCCGAAGAGGACGTTCAGACGATTCGAAGAGGATCGGAAGCTCCGTTCCAGGATCGGAGGCTCCGATCGAGTTCGGACGCTCCGTCGGCAAGTTCGGAGGCTCTGATCTGGACCAGGGCACACGTCATCGTTTACGTCAGCAAGGTGACGTCATGGCTGACGTAATACTAAGCGATCGGACGCTTCCGAAGGTGCGATCGGAGGTTCCGATCGTGTTCGGACGGTCCAAACCGGGTTCGGAGGCTCCGAACGTTGCCTATAAATAGAGGGTTCGAGAATTCATTTTCTCGCACCAATTCCCTCTCTTCTCTCTGATTCCTAAGCCATCTAACTCAGATCTATGGAGATCTAGGCATCCTACGGGGAATCCGGAAGTGGCTTAGTGATCTAGATGTCGTCGCGGAGCTACGGCCTAGTTTTGAGGCTATCGTCAGCAAAGGGCTAACGACGGACGCAGGTATAGCTTTGGCATCCTAAAAATTTTTAAGAGTATGCAATAGCTTAATTAAGGCTTTTAGAGCTTAATTGTTGATGCATGGATATTTGCATTGTAGTAGCAGTAGACTGGACTAGTAGTCTTGAAGTCTAGGTCCGTGGAGCTAGGTTTGACCAGCAGTGTTAGAGGTACGTAAGTACTGACCGAGATAGCCGGCATGATATAATTGCTTATATGTTGCATGAGTATGTGCTATATGTTTTATCATGTTTTAACATGTTTTACCGTCTTAGCACATACATGATTTTATGTGTGACTGCATCCGGAGAGATGTGATTCATTGACAGTCTCCCTAGGGAACGATGATCTCATTTTGGACTCGAGTCAGGTATGACAGTTTCCAAATGGGACTTGTATCCTGTTTTGGATTCGGGTCAGGATGGGGTTGGCTCAGCCCTAATATGGAATATACGAGTACCCCGCGGAGTAGCTCTCTAGCCGGTACTGTATATTCCCGACGCCATGAGCAAGTGTTTTCACTTGAGTTTTAAATCATCTGTATGCGCATATTTGTATTTATATCATTGCTTCGTATTGAGCGTTCTAGCTCACGCCCCTGTGTTTGGGTATTGTGTACCTTGTGGCGGGGCAGGTTTGAGGCTGGACGGTTCAGGCGGCTCCCAGCAGGATTGAGCTTTGGAGAAACCAAAGTTGTAGAGGGTAGGGATTTATTTACCCAGAACCTTCGATTTGGTTGTATAACAGTATTTATACACTTGTGGTAGCGTCGGTTGTATTCTGCCGATTGGATTTGTTGTATTTCAATTATCCGCTCTTTACGCTTTAAGATTTTATTGCGTGCGCTTTTACTATAACTCTGATTAGATAGTGGATCCGGGTTGGGTCACTATATTTTTGGTATCAGAGCAACGCATTGCACTGGGAATATCGTAAAGCGGATTAAGTAATTATCTGTTCTTATGTAACAGATGGCAAATTACGAAAAGAGTCATGGTAGCGTAGACGGCGGTCGTTGGGGCGATCCAGATGATCGTAGATGTCGGGGACAGCCCGAGGAGCGCAGACAAGTAAGCATGCGTAGATTCAAAGAAGTTAGCCCGAAGCCTTTGACGGGTGGTGAGACAGCCGAAGAGGCGGAGGATTGGATGGAGAGGATGGAGCAGTGCTTCCAGGAGTTTCGTTGTACGGCTGAGGATAGGATGGAGATTCTTGCCTTTATGCTTGAGGGCAGAGCGAGAAAGTGGTGGAGATCTACTTCCGCACCGTTCATATCAGCCAGAGGTGCAGCTACTTGGGTGGAGTTCCGTACTGCTTATCAGAGATTTTATTTTCCTCCAGCTCTTCGTCAGGCGAAAGCCAGTGAGTTGCTGAGTTTGCGACAGGGGACGATGACGATCGAGGAGTACCAGCAGAAGTTCTTTGATCTGCTACCCTTTTGTCCTCATATTGCTGATAGTTCTGTGGCGAAGTTTGATCATTTCCTTCAGGGGTTGAACCCTGACATTCATCGTATGGTTGCTGTGGGCGGCGATGGGACTTACGAGGATTTGGTGGACCGTTGTCGCCAGGCCGAGGATAGTATTCGGAGGAACAGGGGACTTTACTCTTCTTCCAGGCCAGCGAGCTCTAGTCCTTTGGGTCCGAGAGGACAGTCCTTCAAGAAGCAAGGAGGTACTTCTTCTTCTTCCTCTGGATCTGGTGGGGTGCATCGTTTTGGCGGACAGAGACCGAACCGGTGTACTCAGTGCCGACGCAGACATCCGCCAGGGCAGTGTGGTCGATCAACCACTGCATGTTTCCAGTGTGTCCAGGAGGGTCACATGAAGAGAGATTGTCCTATGCTGATTGGGGCAGCGAGTGGTTCTGGAGGTTCTCAGGCATCTGTTCAGCCACCTCAGTACCAGCAGCCACCTTTTTAGCAGCAGTATTCGCAGCAGCGCCAGCATCCGCAGCAGTCTCAGAGACAGCCTACTCAGACTCCTTCTCGGGGTCATTCTTTGTTGAGACCACGTACCCAGGGTCAGGTCTTTGCACTTAACCAAGAGCAGGCGGAGGCTGACAGCGATCGGATGATTGCAAGTATCTGTAGTTTATGTGATTTTCCTGCATATGTTTTAATTGATACCGGTGCATCGCATTCTTTTGTCTCGACACGTTTTGCTAAGAAGTTTAGATTGCCGTGTATTCCTTTAGACGTGTTGCTAGTGGTTTCTACTCCTATGGGAAGCGAGGTTTTAGCCAAGCGTCTAGTTAGGGGTTGTGTTTTGGATTTCGAGGGACATCAGCTTAGTGCTAACCTGATGATTCTAACAATGGAGGATTTCGATTGCATCATTGGGATAGATCTATTGACTATCTACCGAGCGATAGTAGATTGCTATCAGAGGTTTGTCCAGTTTTGTCCAGAGTATGACGAGTCATGGTATTCCTATGGTGAGGGAGCGCGACCCCCAATGTCAGTGGTTTCAGCTCTGAAGGCATGGCGTGCTTTAGAGTCTGGCGGGGAAGGCTACCTTATCTGCGCCATTGACGCATCCTTAGGAGAACCAGATATCCGAGAGATACCAGTGGTTCGTGACTTTCCAGATGTATTTCCGGAGGAGATTCCAGGTTTGCCACCAGTAAGGGAGATTGAGTTTGGCATTGAGTTAGTGCCAGAGACTGCACCGATTTCCAGAACTCCTTACCGATTGGCACCGTCAGAAATGAAAGAGTTGCAGAAGAAATTGCAAGATCTTCTTGATAAGGGTTATATTCGACCTAGAGTTTTGCCATGGGGAGCCCTAGTACTATTTTTCAAGAAGAAGGATGGTTCGATGCGGTTGTGTATTGACTACCGTCAATTGAATCAAGCGATAGTGAAGAATAAGTATCCTCTTCCGCGGATAGATGATCTCTTTGATCAGTTACAGGGTACTTCTATCTATTCAAAGATTGATCTTTGGTCTGGGTATCATCAGCTGCGAGTTCGACAGGAGGATGTTCCTAAGACAGCATTTCGTACGCGGTATGGACACTATGAGTTTCTAGTGATGCCGTTTGGTTTGACGAATGCTTCAGCTATTTTTATGGATCTGATGAACAGAGTTTTCCGTGACTTTTTGGATAAGTTCGTGGTGGTGTTCATCGATGACATTTTGGTGTATTCTCGCAGCATGGATGAGCATGCCTACCATCTCTATACTGTACTGCAGGTCTTGAGGGAGAGACGGTTGTACGCGAAGCTGAGTAAGTGTGACTTTTGGATCGACCGAGTTGTGTTCCTTGGTCATGTCATTTCTCGGGATGGCGTATCTGTTGATCCTAGCAAGACAGAGGCTATTCTAAATTGGTCACGACCGACTACAGCTTCTGAGATTCGTAGTTTCCTTGGTTTAGCAGGATACTATCATCGTTTTGTGGAGAATTTCTCTCAGATAGCTAAGCCTTTGACTCAGTTGACGAAGAAAGACGTTTCTTTCGTTTGGTCTGATGCTTGTGAAGATAGTTTTTGTGAGTTGAGACATCGTCTGACGACAGCTCCAGTTCTTGCTTTGCCGTCTGGATCAGGTGGTTTTGTAGTCTTCACTGATGCTTCTCTCCAGGGTTTGGGGTGTGTGTTGACTCAGAATGGCCACGTGATCGCTTATGCCTCCATACAGCTGAAGACTCACAAGGAGAACTATCCCGTACATGATTTAGAGCTTGCAGCCATTGTCTTTGCTCTTAAGATATGATGTCACTATTTGTACGGAGAAAGATTCGAGATCTTCACCGATCATAAGAGTTTGAAGTATCTGTTCACTCAGGCTGAGTTGAACATGCGGCAGCGTCGTTGGATGGATCTATTGAAGGATTACGATTGTGAGATCAAGTACCATCCAGGTTATTCTAATTCCGTTGCTGATGCGCTTAGTCGCAAGGTTTATGTGAGTTCCCTTCGTACCAGTTCGGTTTCGAAGGCAGTGGAGGAGTGTTGTTCTTTGGCATTCATGTTCCGACATAAGAAAGAACAACAAGGGATTTGTGTCTCTTCTGTGCTTGCAGATCCAACGCTATACAGACGAATCCGGGAAGCTCAAAATTCTGATCTGAAGACTCAGAAGTTTGCCCTCCTGGCTAAGGGTGATAATACTTCTGGTTTTCATCTGCAAGGAGACGGTCTGTTATGTCTTTCTGGTCGAGTTGTGGTACCCGAGTATTCTACTTTGAGGGATGAGATCTTATCCCAAGCTCACCGCAGTCGATTCTCTGTACATCCAAGCAGCATGAAGATGTATAAGGATCTTCGCACTCGATTTTGGTGGAAAGGGATGAAGCGCAGCGTTTATCAGTTCGTATCCCGATGCCTTGTGTGTCAACAAGTCAAGGCAGAGTTTAGACGACCCGAAGGGTTACTTCACAGCTTAGAGATTCCTGAATGGAAGTGGGAGCATGTGACGATGGACTTTGTCACCCACTTGCCTATGTCTTCCAGGAATTGTGTTGCTATTTGGGTTGTCGTGGATCGGTTGTCAAAGTCAGCGCATTTTCTTCCCTATAACCGCGATTACACCTTTGATAGGATGGCACAATTGTATGTGCGAGAGATTGTTTGATTACATGGGATTCCGTTGAGCATTGTCAGCGATAGAGATCTGAGATTCACCTCGAGATTTTGGGGTAGTTTCCAGCGAGCCCTTGGTACTACTTTGAGCTTGAGTACGGCTTATCATCCAGAGATGGACGGACAGTCGAAGTGTACTATTCGCACTTTAGAGGATATGCTTCGCGCGGGGGTGATGGATTTTGGTCCAGCATGGCATGACCATTTACCCTTGGTGGAGTTTGCCTACAACAATAGTTTCCATCGCAGCATTGGCATGGCACCATTTGAGGCTCTTTATGGACACCGTTGTCGTACACCTTTGTTTTGGGACGAAGTTGGCGAGCGTCAGGTTGAGGGTCCTCAGATGATTTAGCAGATGATTGATGTAGTAGAGTTGATCCGACGCAGGATTAAGGCAGCCCAGGATCGACAGGCTAGCTACGCGAACACTCACCGCAGGCCACTTCATTTTGAGGTAGGGGAATATGTTTTCTTGCGTGTGTCACCTTTCCGGAAGGTGATGAGGTTTGGTCGCAAGGGTAAGCTAACACCTAGATTTATTGGTCCTTTCGAGATTCTCGAGAAGGTTGGGGATGTGGCTTATCGCCTGGCCTTGCCACCCGATCTTTCGGAGATCCACGATGTGTTCCATGTGTCCTTGTTGAGGCAGTATGTTGCGGACGAGTCGCATATTTTGCATCCAACCGAGGTAAAGGTAGATCGAGTTCTATCGTATGTGGAGAAACCCCTACGAATTCTTGACAGGAAGAACAAGGTACTTCGTAACAAGCGCATACCATTGGTTATGGTACAATGGCAACGCAGAGGGACAGAGGAAGCTACTTGGGAGTTGGAGAGCAGGATGTTAGCCGAGCACCCCGAGTTATTTTGAGATTTTGTACTTGTATCGAGTTATACTTGTTCAGTTGTAATAAAGAACATTTGGTTGGCTATTTATATTTTCCTCTAAGACTTAAATTTCGAGGACGAAATTTCTTAAGTGGGGGAGAATGTAGTAACCCGCATTTCTGATTAGTGATTAAATGAGTAATTAATCACGTGATCATGTTTAGATTAAGTAAAACATGATTAAGTAAGTTCCTGTTGGGATAACGGACTTCAGAAATGGATTCAGAGCACTCGAATTAATTGAATTGGTTCAGCAGGATCGGACAGTCCGAAGAGGACGTTCAGACGATTCGAAGAGGATCGGAAGCTCCGTTCCAGGATCGGAGGCTCCGATCGAGTTCGGACGCTCCGTCGGCAAGTTCGGAGGCTCTGATCTGGACCAGGGCACACGTCATCGTTTACGTCAGCAAGGTGACGTCATGGCTGACGTAATACTAAGCGATCGGACGCTCCGAAGGTGCGATCGGAGGTTCCGATCGTGTTCGGACGGTCCAAACCGGGTTCGGAGGCTCCGAACGTTGCCTATAAATAGAGGGTTCGAGAATTCATTTTCTCGCACCAATTCCCTCTCTTCTCTCTGATTCCTAAGCCATCTAACTCAGATCTATGGAGATCTAGGCATCCTACGGGGAATCCGGAAGTGGCTTAGTGATCTAGATGTCGTCGCGGAGCTACGGCCTAGTTTTGAGGCTATCGTCAGCAAAGGGCTAACGACGGACGCAGGTATAGCTTTGGCATCCTAAAAATTTTTAAGAGTATGCAATAGCTTAATTAATGCTTTTAGAGCTTAATTGTTGATGCATGGATATTTGCATTGTAGTAGCAGTAGACTGGACTAGTAGTCTTGAAGTCTAGGTCCGTGGAGCTAGGTTTGACAGCAGTGTTAGAGGTACGTAAGTACTGACCGAGATAGCCGGCATGATATAATTGCTTATATGTTGCATGAGTATGTGCTATATGTTTTATCATGTTTTAACATGTTTTACCGTCTTAGCACATACATGATTTTATGTGTGACTGCATCCGGAGAGATGTGATTCATTGACAGTCTCCCTAGGGAATGATGATCTCATTTTGGACTCGAGTCAGGTATGACAGTTTCCAAATGGGACTTGTATCCTGTTTTGGATTCGGGTCAGGATGGGGTTGGCTCAGCCCTAATATGGAATATACGAGTACCCCGCGGAGTAGCTCTCTAGCCGATACTGTATATTTCCGACGCCATGAGCAAGTGTTTTCACTTGAGTTTTAAATCATCTGTATGCGCATATTTGTATTTATATCATTGCTTCGTATTGAGCGTTCTAGCTCACGCCCCTGTGTTTGGGTATTGTGTACCTTGTGGCGGGGCAGGTTTGAGGCTGGACGGTTCAGGCGGCTCCCAGCAGGATTGAGCTTTGGAGAAACCAAAGTTGTAGAGGGTAGGGATTTATTTACCCAGAACCTTTGATTTGGTTGTATAACAGTATTTATACACTTGTGGTAGCGTCGGTTGTATTCTGCCGATTGGATTTGTTGTATTTCAATTATCCGCTCTTTACGCTTTAAGCTTTTATTGCGTGCGCTTTTACTATAACTCTGATTAGATAGTGGATCCGGGTTGGGTCACTACAGTAGTAGCCCGTACCCGAAATCATTGATTAAGGGATTAATCAACGCTAATTAAACAAATTGGGTATCGAACAGGATCGGAAACTCCGATGAACGATCGAAAGCTCCGATCGAATTACTTCATGCATGACGTATGGCAGGATCGGAAGCTCCGATCACCCCTATCCGAAGTCAACCAGTGATATTTTGACACATGGCAGATAACGATGTTTGGAAGCTCCGATAGCAGGATCGGACGTTCCGATCGAGGATCGGAGGTTCCGATCGTGGTCTATAAATAGAAGGCCGAGGCTTCATTTTGATTTGACCATTCCGAGAATTCCCTCTCCTTTTAGACGTTTTCTAGTTGTTCTAGTCTTCTTAGGCTTGGCCCGGAGGTCGGCGAGGCATTCGGGTGTCTTAGCGGAGTTGTGCCCAAGTTTTGGAGGCATCGACATCAAAGGGCTAACGACGGACGAAGGTATAGCTTTTGCTTCCTAAAAATATTTAGGAGTATGCAATAGTTTAGTTAAGTCTTTTAGAGCACTTTAATGATAGTAGTATCATTTGGCAGTGTAGAGCAGACTATAGGCGTGGACCTAGAATTTGTAGAGCTTGCACTGATTTGAGGTACGAAAGTACTGTTCGAGATATCATGACTGAGTATGCATGTATTATGTGATTGCATTGTTTATATGTCATTGATTTATGCTGCATTCATTTGTATACTGAGCTATCTCCTTTGAGATGTCTATTAGTAGGGTTGTACCCTATCCTGTTAGTGGATGGACTTCCATGGCTTTGGGTCTGGTAAATCCACTGGTATTAATTGTATGGGAGCCACCTCCTAAAGCGACGGCACAACGTGCTACATACCAGGGCCCGATCTGTCTTTGTATCTGATCCTTGACCTCGAGTTATAGGGAGTTCACTTTGCATGCATGTATACTCATACTCTCGTACTGAGCGTTTTATGATCACGTCTCATACTTTGTTTTTCTGGACACCCTATTCCATGGGGCAGGTTTGCGATTTGACGAGGCAGATGGATCCAAAAGGGGCTAGGCAGTGGTTGGCCAGCTGGAGCTTCGCCTAGGTTTTATTCTGTTGTTATTTGGATTGATAAAGCTGTTCGATCTGGTTGTATAATATTTGGGTATTTACAGATTCCTTGCCTTGGGATTGTATATTGTTTATGGTTTTCGCAGTTTTATTCTGATATCCATTTAATTAAGTTAATTGCATGCCTAAGTTCTGTTTAGTAGGTAATCCAGGTAAGGGTCACTACATTTATGGTATCAGATCATGCAAAGTATTCTTGGGATTTAGATTCTACATTTATGTTAGGTTAATTTTGTAGATGGCAGATCGTGATGACCAGAGCTCTCATGGCAGTATTGGTGGGCGTTGGGGTGATGCCAACCGGGAGCCTCATTGGGAACGCCGCCATCGTCATCAAGATGAGGACCGTTTCAGTGTACATCGATTCTTGCAAATGGGGCCTAAGCCCTTGGGCAGAGGCGAGTCTCCGGAAGAGGCGGAGAACTGGTTAGACCGCATGGAGATGACTTTCCGGACGTTTTACTGCACCGAGGACCAGAAGATGGAGACATTGGGTTATCTTCTGGATGGACGTGCGCGTAGGTGGTGGAGGTTTACTTCTACACCTTTTGTTGTGGTGAGAGGAGTGGCCATCTGGGCCGAATTCCACACAGCTTTCCACAAGCTATATTTTCCTCCTGTACTCCGACAGACGAAGGCAGGTGAGCTTCTGAGCTTGCGGCAGGGAGCTTTGTCTATTGATGAATACCAGTAGAAGTTCTTTGATCTGTTAGCCTATTGCCCGAAGATTGCCGACAGCTCCGAGATGAAGTATAATCTGTTCCTTCAAGGCCTTAAGCCTGAGATCCATGACCGTGTGGCGGTTGGTGACGACATGTCCTACGAGGGTTTGGTGAGCCGTTGTCACCAGGCGGATGACAACATTCGACGGAACAAGTCTTTCTCTCAGTCGAGACCTGCTAGTTATTTGGGTCCCCGTGCCCAATATTTCAAGAAGTCTGGATCTACTTCTTCTTCCTCTGGCTCTGCTGGTGTTGTCCGTTTCGGAAAGAAGGACAAGTGTGATCACTGTGGGAAGAACCATCCATCCGACAAGTGCCGTAAAGCTTCTGGAGCTTGTTTTCGTTGCGGTGAGGTGGGTCATATCCGGAGGGATTGTCCACTATCTGGGGGAGGCGGTTTTGGTTCTGGTTCAGGATCTGGTTCTCAGGCCACCGTTCAGCAGAGGTCGCAGGGACAACCTGCTGGGAGTTTTCATTTGAGGCCACGAGCTTCTGGCCAGGTGTTTGCCCTGAGACATGATCAGGAAGTGGAGGAGAATGAGAAAGTCATCGCAGGTACATTTCTGCTTTATGGTATACCTGCTCTTGTACTTATTGACACTGATGCATCTCATTCCTTCATTTCTGCACGTTTTATTAAGAGGCATAAGTTACCATGCATTGCACTAGACGTAGTGATGTCTGTTTCTACTCCGACGGGCCAATCTTCTTTGGCTAAGCGTCTAGTGATGGGTTTTCCTTTAGAGTTCTAGGGGAACATTCTGTTAGCGAATCTCATGGTTCTTGCGATTGATGACTTCGATTGTATTATGGGGATAGACATGCTGACTACCTATCGAGCTTCAGTGGACTGCTATCAGAGATTAGTACGCTTTCATCCGGAAGGGAGTGAGAGCTGGTTTTTCTATGGTAAGGGAGCGCGACCCCCGATGCCACTGGTATCTGCTTTGAGAGCCTATCGAGCTCTAGAGTCTGGCAGGGAAGGTTACCTTATCTATTCAGTTGATTTGTCCGCTGATAGCATTGGGATAGAGAGCATTCCGGTCGTGGATGAATTTCCAGATGTATTTCCTGATGAGATTCCGAGTTTTCCTCCTGTTAGGGAAGTCGAGTTTGGCATAGAGTTGATGCCGGTTACTTCGCCTATTTTTAGAGCACCGTATCGTCTGGCTCCGTCAGAGATGCGTGAGTTGAAGAATCAGCTACAGGATCTTTTGGACAAGGGGTACATTCGTCCTAGTGTATCTCCTTGGGGAGATCCTGTTCTTTTTGTAAAGAAGAAGGATGGGTCTATGCGGCTATGCATTGACTATCGTCAGTTGAACCGAGTTACTGTGAAGAACAAGTATCCTTTGCCTCGTATTGATGACTTTTTTGATCAGCTGCAGGGCACTTTAGTTTACTCCAAGATTGACTTGAGATCTGGGTATCATCAGTTGAGAGTCTGAGATCAAGACGTAGCCAAAACTGCATTCCGTACTCGCTATGTGCATTACGAGTTTCTAGTGATGCCATTTGGTTTGACTAATGCTCCGGCTATATTCATGGACCTGATGAACCGTGTCTTAAGGGAGTATTTGGACAAGTTTGTCGTGGTCTTCATTGACGACATCTTGGTGTATTCGCGTAATACGGAAGAGCATGTTTCTCACTTGCGGTTGGTACTACAGACTCTTCGAGATGAGCAGTTATACGCCAAGCTGAGCAAGTGTGAGTTCTGGATGGATCGAGTGGACTTTCTTGGCCATATCATATCCAAGGAGGGGATTTCTGTTGATCCAAGCAAGATTGAGGCGGTGCTTAATTGGTCGTGACCAACGATGGTTGCTGAGATCCAAAGCTTTCTGGGTCTAGCAGGATATTATCGTCCCTTCATTTTGAATTTCTCTCAGCTAGATCGACCTTTGACGCAGCTTACCCGCAAGGGTGTGGATTTCGAGTGGTCCTCCGAGTGTGAGGAGAACTTCTGTGAGCTTCGACGGCGGTTGACTTCTACACCGGTGTTGGCATTACCGTCAGGATCTGGAGGGTATGTGGTGTACACTGATGCTTCTCTTCAGGGGTTAGGTTTTGTCCTGACTCAGAATGGGCATATGATCGCATACGCTTCTAGATAGCTGAAGCTTCACGAGGACAACTACCCAGTCCATGATTTGGAATTGGCAGCCATTGTGTTCGCTTTGAAGATCTGGCGTCATTATCTGTATGGCGAGAAATTTGAGATCTTCATCGACCATAAGAGTCTCAATTATTTGTTCACTCAGGCGGAGTTGAACATGAGGTAGAGACGTTGGATGGACTTGCTTAAGGACTATGAATGCGAGATTAAGTACCATCCGGGAGCTGCTAATCTCACCGCTGATGCATTGAGTCGCAAGGTGCGACTATCCGCACTTCAGACTTGTTCGATGTCTAGTGCGATCAGTGACTGTTGTACTTCAGGATATACTTTCAAGCATAAGAAAGGTATGCAGAGTATCCAGATGTTTGCGATATTATCTGAGCCAGCTTTGTATTCGCGGATTCGAGATGCTCAGATGTCTGATTCGAAGACCCAGTGTTTAGCTCGTCTAGCGAACGAGGGTAGCTCGTCTGGATTTCATTATCAGTCAGATGGATTTCTGTGTTTGTCTGGTAGGCTTGTGATTCCACAGGATGTAGAGTTGCAAGAGGAGATTTTGTCTCAGGCGCATCGCACTAAGTTGAGTATTCATCCTGGGAGCAACAAGATGTACAAAGATCTACGTACTCGTTTCTGGTGGAAGGGAATGAAACGCAGTGTTTATCAGTTTGTTTTGAGATGTTTGGTGTGTCAACAGGTCAAGGCAGAGCATTGACGACCTGGAGGATTGCTTCACATTCTGCCTATTCCTGAATGGAAATGAGAGTTTATCACAATGGACTTTGTGACCTATTTGCCGGTATCCCCGAGGAACTGTGATGCTATCTGGGTTGTGGTGGACCGACTCACCAAGTCAGCGAATTTCATTGCCTATAGCTGGGAGTACAATGTGGATCGTATGGCTCGGTTGTACATTCATGAGATCGTTCGACTTCATGGAGTGCTTGTGAGCATTGTCAGCGATCGGGACCCCAGGTTTACTTCTAGATTCTGGGGGAGTTTTCAGCGTGCGATGGGTACTACTCTTAGTTTGAGTACTGCCTATCATCCGGAGACTGATGGTCAGTCAGAGCGCACTATCCGTACTTTGGAGGATATGCTTAGAGCGTGCGTCATGGATTTTGGTTTAGTCTGGCAGGATCATTTTCCATTGATCGAGTTCACGTACAACAACAGCTATCATACTAGCAATGGGATGGCACCTTTTGAGGCGTTGTACGGACGACGTTGTCGTACTTCACTTTTCTGGGAAGAAGTGTGGGAGAGACAGGCTGAGGGGCCAGAGTTAATCCAGCAAGCTACAGACATTGTTGATCAGAACAAGAAACGGATTAAAATTGCACAGGATCATCAGGCCAGCTATGCTAACACTAAGCGTAGGCCTTTGCAGTTCGATGTCTGGGAGAGGGTGTTTTTGAGAGTGTCACCTTTCCACAGTATTCTCAGATTTGGCCTTAAGGGCAAGTTGTCTCCCAGATTTATCGGTCGTTTGAGATCTTGGAAAGCATTGGCGATTTGGCTTATCGTCTGGCTTTACCACCGTATCTGTCCAGTATTCACGACGTGTTCCACGTATCTCTGTTGCGACGGTATGTGGCGGATGAGTCCCATATTCTGCAGCCATCCGAAGTTAAAGTAGATAAGGATTTGACCTATGTTGAGAAACCTATTCGTATCATGGATCATATGGATAAGGTCTTGCGAAACAAAGTCATTCCTTTAGTTTTAGTTCAGTGGCAGTGTCGAGGCACTGAAGAAGTTACTTGGGAGCTTGAGGACAAGATGCGTGAAGACCATCCTGAGTTGTTTTGATTTCATTCTTAAGTTGTATTCAGTTGCAAAATCTGTAAATGTTTGATTTGAATAAAGAATGTTTATGTACCTTGTGTTACATTCAGTACTTAAGATCTGCTTCGAGGACGAAACATCTAAAGTGGGGGAGAATGTAGTAGCCCGTACCCAAAATCAGTGATTAAGGGATTAATCAATGCTAATTAAACAAATTGGGTATCGAACAGGATCGGAAGCTCCGATGAACGATCGGAAGCTCCGATCGAATTACGTCAGGCATGACGTATGGCAGGATCGGAAGCTCCGATCAGGATCGGAAGCTCCGATCACCCCTATCCGAAGTCAACCAGTAATATTTTGACACGTGGCAGATAATGATGTTCGGAAGCTCCGATAGCAGGATCGGACGTTCCGATCAAAGATCGAAGGTTCCGATCGTGGTCTATAAATAGAAGGCCGAGGCTTCATTTTGATTTGCCAATTCCGAGAATTCCCTCTCCTTTTAGACGTTTTCGAGTTGTTCTAGTCTTCTTAGGCTTGGCCCGGAGGTCGGCAAGGCATTCGGGAGTCTTAGCGGAGTTGTGCCCAAGTTCTAGAGGCATCGACATCAAAGGGCTAACGACGGACGAAGGTATAGCTTTTGCTTTCTAAAAATATTTAGGAGTATGCAATAGCTTAGTTAAGGCTTTTAGAGCACTTTAATGATAGTAGTATCATTTGGCAGTGTAGAGCAGACTATAGGCGTGGACCTAGAATTGGTAGAGCTTGCACTGATTTGAGGTACGAAAGTACTGTTCGAGATATCATGACTGAGTATGCATGTATTATGTGACTGCATGGTTTATATGTCATTGATTTATGCTGCATTCATTTGTATACTGAGCTATCTCCTTCGAGATGTCTATTAGTAGGGTTGTAACCTATCCTGTTAGAGGATGGACTTCCATTGCTTTGGGTCCGGTAAATCCACTGGTATTATTGGTATGGGAGCCACCTCCTGAAGCGATGGCACAACATGCTACATACCAGGGCCCGGTCTGTCTTTGTATCTGATCCTTGACCTTGAGTTATAGGGAGTTCACTTTGCATGCATGTATACTCATACTCTCGTACTGAGAGTTTTATGCTCACGTCTCGTACTCTGTGTTTCTGGACACCCTATTCCATGGGGCAGGTTTGCGATTGGACGAGGCGGGTGGATCCAAGAAGGGCTAGGCTGTGGTTGGCCAGCTGGAGCTTCGCCTAGGTTTTATTCTGTTGTTATTTGGATTGATACAGCTGTTCGATCTGGTTGTATAATATTTGGGTATTTACAGATTCCTTGCCTTGGAATTGTATATTGTTTATGGTTTCCGCAGTTTTATTCTGATATCCATTTAATTAAGTTAATTGCATGCCTAAGTTCTGTTTAGTAGGTGATCCAGATAAGGGTCACTAAAACCGGTTAATGCTCAACCGATCTGGTTTATCAAAGCAAGGATATCTACTGAGCTCATAAGGCTACTGAGATATCTACCGCATTCAAAAGTCACGAATCCCCGGTCTTCAGAAAGTTGACAAGACAACTTAAATGCAAAGGACGAAGCATTTAAGGAGCCGTCTAATAAAGCAAGGAAATCTATTAATAGTATTTAATGTGAAGACACATTGAATAGACAATTAAAGGAGCTCCTAGTACATATATTCAGAAGATACAATCACTAGTCATATTCAAGGAAATATATCTAACAATCAAGAATTTTCCCTACCGTTGTAAAAAAGAAAAGAACGTTGGAGAAAATGATATAAATATTAGAGCACATCAACAAGGAAGATACAGTTATGCTTACAAAGATTTGCATACTTGAGAACTTGAAACTATCTTGAATATTCGACTGCTCATTCAACCCTTCGCTCAAAAACATATCTGATCTTCAAAGAGATCTTTTCAAGGGTTACTCAAATCCAGCTGTTGTTTGAACAACACTATCTGCTACAAGAATTTTAGATTCTAAGCCTTCAAGAAGCTTAGATATTCTACACCATCAACTGAAGAAAAGTTTGATAAGAACTTGAAATCTTATCAGTGTGAATCTAGGAGTAACATCTTAGGCATTTGATAAGTCTTAACTTGGATCGGGTGTATTGCAAGACGTTTTAATAACCAAAATATTCTAGTGTATCCTTCCCGTGAGGAAGAAGGGGTGACATAGGAGATCGACCTCCGAACATTCATAAACATATCTGTGCTTACTTATGCTACTGCATTACACTATTTCATCATTATCATCTAGTTTAGTAAGAGCTGTTTCCGCACTATTCTAAGTAGCTCTTATATATTTAGCAGGCCAAAAGAAAATCGGTTGAGTGAACTAAAATTTGCTCAATAATATTGCATTAGAGTTAAAGTTTTTTTATAAGTGTGTATTCACTCCCCTATATACACACATTCGATCCCCAACAAGTGGTATCAAAGATGGTTTTTCTTTTAGCTGTTGATATTCATCATGACTTCTCTAAATAAAATCCCTATGTTATCTAAAGAAGATTATGATGACTGGAAAATACGTATGCAGACACATCTTTCTGCTCGAAATGATGATATGTGGTACGTCATCACTGATGGACCCATGAAGATTCTCAAAGTCAACACTGCTATAGCCATATCAGGAGGTGAACCACAAATGGTTGTGAAACCCAAAGCAGAATGGACTAATGAGGACAAGAAGAAAGAGAATCCTGATAACGTGGCTAAAGAAATTTTGTACAAAAAGCTGGACAAAAATATGTTTAGCAAAATCAAGACGTGCTCAATCGCCAAAAAAATTTGGGAGAAACTTACTCAATTGTGCGAAGAAAACGATCAAACCAAGGAGAACAAACTCACTGTAGCCATTCAGATGTTTGACAATGCCAAGATAAAATCAGGAGAAACTATGACTGAGTTTGGTGAAAGATTTAGCAATATTATTTGTGAATTGATTGCTCTAGGAAAAATATACACTAACAATGAAATGTCTTTGAAGGTTATGCAAGCACTTTCTAGAGAATGGGATGTCAAGACCATAGACATGAGACAATCAAATGATCTGAACAAATTAGAGCTTTATGATTTATTTGTAGATCTCAAGGCGTACGAGTTTGAACTTGGATTCAGAACAGAGGAAGATAATTTGGTCTCAAATCCTACAAGGCATTAACATCAAACGTCTCACCTCAACCAACCGTGGAAGCATCAGCAAAGAAGACAGCTGAGCAAATGAGTGGTGGAGCAATGTCCCTCTTCATAAAAAGGTTTGGTAAATTTATGCATAAGAATAAAAAAAATGTTAACAAGCCTTATTATAAACAAGACCAGACAGAGGATGGTCTTGCATGTTTTAACAGTGGCAATCAAGGCCACTTCATTGCAGATTGTACTAGGCCTAAGAACGAAGAGAGAAATCAGCACTATGAGAAAAAGAAAGGCAAAGACAAAAGAAGAACGTTCCGAAAGAATAAGGAACAAAGAGTTATAGTTGCAGAATAAGGAAAGAGAAAATGGGTGGAAACAGAGTCCGAATCATCTGATACAGATAACTCATCCGAAGAAAGTGAGGAAGAGCAAGTTCAGTGTCTGATGGCTAACTCTCAAAATGAATAAGACAATACTGAGGTATTTGACTTTAACTCATCTGAATTTACACGAGAAGAACTCATTTAAGCACTTAATGATATGTTTACTGATTATCAGAAGATTTCTACATCATTTGAGGAAGCAAAAACAAAAAAGGCATGTCTTACTTATAAGTCAAAGGAATCTAGCTGTTTATAGAAAAAAGAACTTGACGGTCTAAGGAAAAGCTAAACCTGTTGGCAGCTGAGAATGATAATATGAAATGAGTATTCCAAGCCACTTTACATGAAAATCAAAAGTTGATTAATACAGTCAACTCTTGGAGTAATGCTTCCACCTCATTGGATAAGATACATGAGAACCAGAAACAAGCATGTGATAAAACCGGTCTTGGATATGGCTCAAATGAATGTACTCTTCCTAAGGAAAATACTCAATCGTATTCTAGTGGGAACGATCCTAATGTAATAAGATTCATTTGATCTAGTACGATATATGAACATGTTGAACCTAAGATCAATGATCGACAATCAAGTCGTTATGAGAGCAAAGGTAAGCACAAAGTACTGGGATATGTGGAGCCTCAGAATCCGAGGAAAGGAGAGACATGGAACAAATCTAGATTGAATGAAAAAAGAAAGGAAAACCAACCTAAGTTCAAGCAGTTGAGGTTTGAACCAAGTCAACCCAAGTACAGGAATCATCAGGTGACACAAAACCAGTACTTCAATCACATGCCTGTTCAAAAACGATATAGACTGGACAAAAAAGATCAAAAGTTCAAACATCACACTGTGAGATCCAGACCACACACAAGTACATATCGTGCACCTCGATCGACTCACTTTAAAGATGCGCATACGAGTAAAACCGTTAGTTTGATTCAGGTATGGGTCCCGTCAGGACTAATCCAATTCGGATCCAAACAGATAAGGGTACCATGGTTATATACTCTTCTTGCAGGTACTATCAGTAAAATCAGTCAAGAAGGATAGTTCAATAGAAAAGAAAACTTGGTATCTAGAGAGTGGATGCTCCAGACACATGATTGGAAACAAAGAATTTCTATCCGAAATCATACAATTCAAAGGTCCTAAAATAATTTTTGGAGATAATTCAAAGGGTAAGACTGTGGGTAAGGGTAAGATTACTCACAGTAACATCATTATTAATGACTTATTGCATGATGATAACTTACGCTATAATCTGATTAGAATTAGTCGATTATGTAATAATTGTCTCATTGTTGAATTTCACAAACACACATGCACGATCAAATCTAGTAATGTTAAAATCATGTTAACCAAACTAAGAAAACAAAACACTTATAGGCTAAATTGGCAAAGTGAACAACCATCAGTTCCTACATGTTTTCTTGCTCAAAATGATAAGCACTGGTTATGGCATAAACATCTCAATCATTTGAATTTTAAGTCCATTAAACATCTGAGAAAACATGATTTGGTTCTTGGCTTGCCCAAAGGAGGTTTTAAAAGAATAGAATTTGTTCGGCTTGTTAGCAGGGCAAAAAATTAAGAGCTACTTTTAAAAGCAAAAGGTGTATATCTTCTTCTAAATGCTTAGACCTGTTACATATGGATCGGTTTGGTCCTATACCGGTCAGAAGCTTAAGGGGAATGAGATATACCTTAGTGGTTGCGGACGATTACTCTCCTTTCACTTGGGTAATTTTCTTATCGTCCAAAGATCAAAAAGCTACTCACATGATAAAGATTTTTAAATGTTTGCAAAAATGAGAAACGTACTGGGATAGATCGGATCAGGAGTGATAGAGGCACTGAATTTTTAAACAAAACCCTCTAATCCTATCTAGATGACCAGGGAATCAAGCCTGAGTTGTCTGCTGCTTGGACCCCACAGCAAAATGGTGCTGCTGAAAGAAGAAATCGTACTCTCAAAGAAGCAGCTAGAACTATGATTGCCAATTCTAACTTATCTCAAAGACTCTGGGCAGAGACAATTAACACAACGTGTTACACTCAAAACAGATCTATGATTAACAAAAAAACACAATAAAACACCATATGAGATCTGATATGGCACAAAACCCGATATTTCATATTTAAAGTATTTTGCTATACATGTTTCATTAATGATAACGAAAAAAATTGCTTAACGGCCTTTGATGCAAAAGCCGAAGAAGGCATATTCGTTGGATATTACTCAGTCAGTCGAGCTTACTGAGTATTTAACAAAAGGTCACTGACAATAGAGGAATATATTCATGTTATTTTTGAAAGCTACTGTATGTGCAGACAAGTCTCTAACTGATATCAAATATATAGCGAACAGGCTGGAATCAATTGTTTTAAATTATGAAAGTGACAGTGATGAACCTCCTTTCAGAAGGGATGAACCAGAAGAATTGATCATTCAACCCATTGAAGGAAGAATAGATCAAGATCGTGAAGAACAAAGAACCGGGGAAGAAATTATTGAACCCAATAACACAATCAGGAATGAGGACGACACTCCAACAAACCAGCACACAAATCCCCTTGGACCAAGTCTTTGATGGAGTAGGAGTCATCCACCCGAGCTGGTCATCGGTAACCCTATTTCCCCTCTACGTACACATAATAAAATAATTAACGGACTACTGCATGCAACATTCATTTCACAGCTAGAGCCTAAGCACATAGATGAAGCCCTACTAGATGCTAGCTGGATTGAAGCAATGCAAGAGGAACTAAATCAGTTCACTAGAAAAAAAAAGTTTGGAATCTAGTTCCTCGACCAGAAAATCAAAACATTATAGGCACCAGATGGGTGTTTCGTAACAAATTGAATGAGTATGGAACAATGATTAGAATTAAAGCCAGACTGGTTGCACAAGGATTTAGACAAGAGGAGGGAGGGAATTGAATTTGACGAATCATTTGCTCCAGTAGCAAGGCTTGAAGCCATCAGGAAATTCCTTGCCTATGATGCTTACAAAAACTTCATAGTTTATCAAATGGATGTCAAGTCAGCTTTCCTCAATGGGATACTTCAAGAAGAAGTATATGTTAAACAACTGATAATTGTGTTGTGTGTGTATTATTTTGTGTCATTTTTATGGTTTTTTCGCATGCATTTATTTTAATTCATGTGTTTTATTTGTATTTTATTTATTGTGCATGAATTCTATTCTCCTGGTTGAATTTTTTAGGTTAATTGAGCTTTTAGGAGACAACTGTGATAAAGACTCGCGTGCGGGCGGACTTCTTCCTTGCGCGTGCGCAATACAAAGTTCCAGGAACACAAAAATGAACATGCACGTGGGCGGACTTTTTCCTCGCGCGCGTAGCAGGAAAATCCAGCAACGTAGAATAGAGCATGCGCGCGGTCGAGCAGCTATCTCGCATGCGCACGAGAGGATGTTATGTTAGAGTAGGTGCCCGTCGAGCCAATGTGTTGGTCGATGGTCCTTGAGAGAACTCTTGTATGACAATCTTTATTTTACTAATATTTGACATTATTTAATTTGGCATATCTTTATCTTTATACCCATGCTAGTTGCATAGATAAAGCCCTTGATTATACAAATAGTAGAAAGAATATGAGATGGTCATGTGATGACTATCATGAAACTCATATTTGGAATACTGTATATTCTAAACTGTTCCTAGTCGATTCAGCCGCCATAAAGAAGGATAAAGGCCGCTCGAGCTTGAGACTAGTATTTGCGATGTGAGTACCATGTTTCATTGGTAGGGGACATGGAGATGTCCAAGCATGCAAATAGGTGCTCCTTGTAGAGTGCACTGAACAACCCTCCCTAAAGGACTTTCCAAGTGGTTCTCACTTATCGAGTGTAGAAGTCCTAGTTTATGGTTGTACACCACTAGTCCTTATGACCCCGGACAACATGGAGACTCTATATGCTAGTGCTTCACTTTGACTTGTTTACCGACTCATCTGGGGTCATCAGGTGGCAATGTTGGGTGTTGTGACGAAACATATAGGAGTCGATGCATTGTAGTCGGGGATTCACCACTTACCTACGGGTATGGATATCCTATGTGATCTCATGCATACGTAGCTTGAAATCTCTGATCAGAGTAGGTGGTAATTAAGAAAGGGGTTTCTTGAATTACACCTTCGATGCAACTACGACATGATACATAGTTATCGATTCAATGACAACTCTCGATAAACCAATAGTTGTCGAATCGGTCGGGATATATCAGTTGAAGGGACCGTACTGTACGCTATCCAAAATTGATTGGTTCTTGCAGGCACTATCATTTGATACCTAGGGAGTCATGTAAGCGATACTGCTAGACGTTTCACATGACTGGTTGGGTACTATCAGACTTGAGTTTTCTGACGTTCTTATTATCAATGTGTTGATCAATAAGAAAGGAGCTAAATATGGTATGCTCATATAAGAGACTTGTTGATCCCGAATCACATGGAGATGTGAATCCACTGCTAGTTGTATCAGTGAACCATTGAGGGTCACACAAGTACTAGCTTTCTAGATCCCGTTGAGATTAAAATAAGTTCAATGTGTTGAACAACTTATAAAGGAGTTTATAAGTAAAATAAATTAGAAGTTTGACTTCTAAATTGGAGAATGAATGGAATAAGTAACTTTTAATTTGTGAATGTGTTCCAAGATTAAAAGTTGACTTAAAATAATTAGTTTATGAAAAGGTGATTTTCTAACTATTATTTTGAACTTAGTTAATTAATTCAAGTGTTGAATTAATTTAACACTAGTAGACATTTTAATGTATAAATAATTAAACACTATTGAGTCTAGTAGAGCTTAAATAAAATAGTGTTATATAATTATTGTTACTAGTGTACTTGAATGAGTTCAAGTTGAATTTAATTAATTGATTAAACTTAAATGGGTTTAGGTTTAATAATTAATTAAAATAAGTTCAAAATACCATTTGAATATATATATTTATATATGTATATATATTAACATGTATATATATATATGATATATATATGTGTGTGTATGGAATGTGAAGGGTTAAGCTTTGAGTGCAATTTTTCATGCATGCTTTGGCTTTTTCCATGCATGGCTTAATTGTACTCATTTAATCCATCACCTTTAATATATTATTTGGAATAATATATACACACACACATTCCACTCAATTAAAAAGAGGTAGAAGTGGCCGAACACTCTAAAACATTTTTCTCCAAATTTTCTTTCTACTTTTTGAGGAAGAAAGAAAGGAAAATCTCAATGCAAAATTCTCTAAATATTCTAGTGCATATTTAGAGCGGATCTAGATCGTCTAGTCGTGGACCTAATTCGAAGGCTCGAAATGTTGAATCCATTTTAAGCAAGGAGTGCTCTTGGAAGCTTGTAGATAGTGTCTACCATTTCAAGAGCCTAGTTATTTATCAACTTGGTTGGAGCAATATATCAATCTTTGTGATTGATACGTAAAAACTTCTAAACACCCTATGGTTGTTTTTGATTTTGAATGCTACACAAGTGCTCGGATCTCTTTTGTTAAAATTTTTAAAATATCCTCTGCGTTTCCGAACACGAGTTAACCGATCCCCTTCATGTTATAGCCTCTATTTTGTTACACTGCGCGCAAGATGCATATCAGGCGCGGGCGCGAGTTCTGGAAATTGAAAATTTTGGAAATCCCTTGTTGCGTAAGGAAACTAATTTTTATGGGATCCAAACGCTATAAATAGAGGATTTTAATATTTTTTTAGGGTTCCAAATTTTCCAGAAGCAGAAACGCGCAAGGCGGCTACTACTTGGGAGAAGATTTCTTTCTTTTCTTTTATTTTTATTTTCAATTCATGATTAAAAACTTTTATTGTGAATTATGTTAAACTTTGAGTAGTTTTATTTTTCGATCAAGGCCACGTGATTGGGCCAGAAAATTTATGTAGAAAACTTGATGGTTTATTCAAGAATTTTCAGACTTCATTTTATTTTATTGATTATCGAATTTATATTTGTCTTGTGAATTTCCTGGCTAGTTATTTGCTTGCATGTTAATTGATTTCAATTCAACAGAGAAGGTTTCTATTTTGATCACTTCGATATTCAACATATTGCTAAACCAACTAGAAATATAATTTGGTTTCATTATGCGGTTTGGGTGTAAACTGTTTTTTTACAGTTTGTCATGCATTCAAATTTGATTAGAATTACGAAAGATTAATCCGTCAATATTTGAATAGGTTTGATTGTTCTAAAAATAGTCCTTTGAATAATTTAGGAAAATTCTCGTGAATTAATATTAAGTCTGATGTCTTAAATCGACTGTTTGTTACATGAATTTTCTGGTACCTACGTGAGTCCTTGATCGAGTTTTTCTCAAATTGAATTTTAATCAAAAATTTCTGTTGTGTTTTGAGTTGAATATTATTTACAATTTAATTTCTTAGTTTAAAATTCTGAAATCACTCTTATTAATTTTTCTAGATTAAGTAGGAATAATCATATTCTGGTAGTCATATTTATATAGTCCCTGTGAGTTCGACATTTGGACATTTGTCCACTTTATTAAAACTTGACATGGTATGCATGCCAGTAGAATTTAATCACACCAATTTTGCCGTTCAAGTTTTTGGCACCGTTGCCGGGGAATGTTTGATATCAAAATTTTTATTTCACTTCAGATTAGACATTATTTATTTTATTAAATTCATAAATTTTCTTCTTTTCTTGGTATTTTCAGGTACTATCTACTTGTTTATGCACCGATCTCGACTGTTCAAAAGTCTCCTACCACGCGATTTGGAGATAAAACGCACACTTAGCAGGATTCGGAGAGCTAGGAGAGATATTAATCTGGAACTCAATTCAGAGTCAGAACCAGAGATGGCGGACAACCGTACTATATGGGATCTGATAAGGCCTCCAGTTTAAGGATATGGATCTAGCATAGTTCGCCCCGCTGTTGAGGTGAACAATTTTGTGCTGAAACCCTCTACTATTCAGCTGATCCAACTACAAGCAAGATTTGGGGGCACATCTGTGGAAGACCCATATGCTCATCTGGAGCGTTTTTTGTCTATCTACGACACGTTCAAGGTTAATGGGGTAACATCTGATGCAGTGCAACTGCAGTTATTCCTATTCTCTCTACAAGGCGAAGCTACGGAGTGGTTAGATGGTTTGCCTGCGGGTTCCATCACTACATGAAATCAACTTGTTCAGACTTTTCTAAACAAGTATTTCCCTCCCACTAAGATGGAAAAACTTTTCTCCGAAATCAACTCATTCAGACAGAAGGAGGGGGAATCTCTTCATGCGGCTTGGACCCGATTTAAGAAGATGTTGAGGATGTGTCCTCAACATAATCTTACTCAGAGCCAGCTGACTCAAACATTCTATAATGGGGCTGATCAGTCTGTTCAATCTATGCTAGATGCTGCTGCTAATGGATGCTTATTCAGGAAGACGCCGGCAGAAGCATGGGAGATTATAGGTAATATGGCAGAGAGTAACATTGGGTGGCCGGATGTGAAGGAGGATAAGAAGGCTGGAATTCTAGAGGTTGATGCTTTAATGGCCCTGAATGCAAAGAATGACGCTCTGACACACCAAGTGGCACTTATGAAAGCAGCACCAATAAATCATGTACAAGGGAATCTGCAAGAAGAGCATCAGTTGTTTGAAGTTGAAGCCGCTAATTTTGCAAGAAACCAAGGACGGCAGCCGTTCAACTCTTACAATAACAACTACAATCAGAATTGGCCAAGAAAGAAGAGAAGAAGCCGAGTTTTGAGGAGATCATGATGAAATATGTGGTTGGTACTGAGGCTCGCTTACAGAATCAGGAAAGTATGCTGCAGAAGTTAGAAATTCAGATGGGTCAGATCGCAACACAATTTTTCAACTCGCCCTGCTGGAGCTTTACCAAGTGACACTAAAACAAACCCCAGAGGCGTGAATGCTATCATGGTCGTGAATCAAACACAGTCTGAGGAGCAGCAGAGGGACGAAGAGAAGATGATGGAAGGGCCAAAAAATTCAAATTCCAAGGAGGACATGCGTGCTGAAAATTCTTCCACGGCAGGTAAGAAAGGTAAGACTTCAAGATTTGAAGTTAATAATGATGTTGATATTTCTACGATGGAATTCGTGGTAGGATTTACAGTTACACCGCGAAGGATGAACTCAATTTGGGTGATAGTTGATAGGTAACGAAGTCAGCTCATTTTCTTCCAGTCAGGAATAAATTCTCAAAGAATCAGTATGCAGAGCTATACATTCGATAAATATTCAGACTGCACGAGGTTCCAGTGAGAATAGTGTCTCACAGAGATTCTAAGTTCACCTAGAAATTTTGGGAAGTTTACATAGAGGATTGAGAACGAAGTTAGCTTTCAGCACATCCTTCCACCCTCAGACAGATGGTCAATCAGAACGAGTGATCCAGATACTCTAAGACATGTTGAGGGCTTGCATGATCGACGTTGGAGGAAATTGATAATCAAAATTGTCTTTATTGGAGTTTACTTACAACAATAGTTATCAAGCAACTATTGGCATGGCTCCGTATGAGGGATTGTATGGGAGAAGATGCAGAACTACCCTGCACTGGGATGAAGTTGGTGGGAGAGCTGTTTTGGGGCCAGAGATAGTGACTCAGACAGTAGATGATAGCGAAGATCAAAAACACAATTTTGATAGCTCAAAGTCGACAAAAAAGTTATGCCGATCTGCGGCGTCAGGATTTGGAGTTTGAATTAGGTGACCATGTGTTCTTGAAGGTGTCACCATGGAGGAGTGTTATGAGGTTTGGAAAGAGGGGTAAATTGAGTCCAAGATATATAGGACCTTTCGAGATCCTAGAGAAAGTTGGGGCTCGAGCTTATCGAGTAGCTCTACCGCCAAACTTGGAGGTTGTTCACAATGTCTTCCATATCTCCATGCTAAAGAAGTATGTGGCGAATCCTTCTCATGTTATTCAGCATGAGCTAGTGGAATGGACGCCAGATTTGTCCTACGAGTAGATGCCTGTTCAAATCTTGGACAAACAGGTTTGTAGGTTGAGGAACAAAGAGATTCCAATGGTCAAAATCTTATGGCGCAACCAGCTGATTGAGGAAGCTACATGGGAAACCAAGCAAGATATGCAAGAAAGCTACCCTGAGCTGTTTGGTAAGTCGAATTTCGAGGACGAAATTATTTTAAGGAGGGTAAATTTGTAAGGTCCAAAAATTCAACTAGATTATTCACGTTAAGATATTTAAATTATGTGACTTAATGCATGTTATTTAGAATATTAAATTGTTATGTTTAATTATGTTATGTGATTTCATGCACGTTATTTAGAATATTAAATTGTTATGTTTCATTATGTGAATTATTTTAATGCCTGAAATTTAAGTGATGTGATGTGATTTTTTTTTTTAAGTTTTCAAGTTGGTAATTAAGTTGGGTCGTAGGGATGAGGCTAGCCTTCGAGCAAGTTACAAAAACTAATTTTATTTAAAGTTGAATTGGATGCAGTGTATTTTATTTATTTAGAGAGCAAAATTTTAAAAGATTTTTATGTGTAACTAATGGGCCGTGTTGGAAGCCCATTAGTCGCAAGTAAGAAAAGAAAATCAAACATTCAAATTTTTCTTCTCATTTTTTAACGCTCTCTTTTCTCAAAATATCTCTCTCAAACACTGCGATCTCCAGACTAGGGTTCTTCGATCTCTCAAGGCTAGATCATCTCTTCATCCAGGTTAATTACAATCAAACCATTCAGACAAGTTTTTACTGATTTTGAAACTCATTCAAGAATATAGATATTTTCAGCGTACAAACCCTAGGTGTTTGATTTGACAATCTTTTCATTTTCTTGAAGAAAATCATTTTATTGTCAAATTTCCATAAACATATTCTCTCATTTACTACTTTATTTACTTATCGCATTTATTTACTACATTTATCTTGATTGCTTTTAAATTTTTCCTCTTGAGTTTTTGCAAATCATTTTAAATTGTTAAAGTTACCAATAGAACCTAATCCCCCCCATTAGGTTTTTGAAAATATTTTTCAAAAGGCTCTATTGCAAATCTAGTGAGTGATTATGCTCAAAGGCAATCACCAATCGTCCTTCTCTTTTCAACGACATAAATTATGGTTATTTGAAAAATGGAATCTCTTTATATATCCAATCTGTAGATTATGATCGTTGAAAAGTGACGATGAAAGGACCCTATACACCTATGAAAATAGTGGATGGGAATGATGTTCCGAAAGGAATGTATGACTTTTCTAAAGAGGATATGCGATTAATTTCTCAAAATGCTAAATCTATGAATATTTTGCATTTTTCTCTAGATATGAACGAATACAAAAGAATCTCTATGTGCTCCTCCGCAAAAGACATTTGAGACAAATTGGAGATCTGCCACGAGGGAACCAACCAAGATAAAGAAACAAAGATTGATATTCTAAAACTCAAGTATGAGACTTTCGAGATGGATGCCAAGGAAGATATTGATACCATGTTCCAAAGGCTCACTCAAATCTTCAATGAGCTTGCCCAACTAGGAAAAAATTATCCAACCAAGAAAGTATGGAGAAGAGCATTTTGAGCCCTACCCAAGAAATGGGATGCAAAGAGAACGACTATCATTGAATCCAACAAAGGTGACACCGCTTCCTTGATCTCAATCAACTCCATGGGACCCTAAAAACCCATGAGTTAGAATTATACACAAGAAAGGAGATGAATAAGGAGGATGACAAATCAAAGACAAAGGGTATTGCCTTGTCAAGCCAAATTAAAGAGGAAGATGATGATGATATGGCATTCTTTGCAAGAAAATTAAAAAAATTCATGTGAGAAAACAAATTCAAAAAGGAGAAGAAGCCTGATAAAGAAGTGACATGCTACAACTGCCAAAAACAAGGGCACTATGCAAATGAATACCCTATCAATAAGAAAGTTGACAAAGGCAAAAAGAAGGCACTCGTAGAAACGTGGAGCGACAGTGACGACGACAACGAGGAAGACAACATATGTCTCATGGCTAAGGATGATGACATCATCTCCGACAACGATGATGAGGTACCTTCCTATGATGAATTAATACATGCCTATAAAATTATGTTTGATATGACTAAATCTCTTAGAAAGAAAAATAAAAGTCTTAAAAATGAATTAGAATCTAAGGAGCATGAAAAACTAATATTAAAGGATGATATAGCTCAATTAGAAAATCATTTTAGTAGTAATAAATTGAACAAACTTCTAAGAATGCAAAAATTTAGCTTTAATAAGGGAGGAATAGGGCATGGTAGCAAATAATAGACTTCAATAGTCTTATTGCTAAGGATAAAATGAGATCACCTCTTATCTGTACTTATTGCTGTAAAACTGGACATGTTAGATATAAATGTAGATCTCTTAAACATCATTATAACAAAAAGAGCTATATGAAATGGATGCCTAAGGGTTTATAAATGATCATAATGTTACATTATGGGAACATGATCTAAGGGAGTTCTTCGTAGACCAGTTTAAACTGTCTTGACTTGCAACTGATCTCTCTGATAAACGCTGATCTGTCTAATAAAATAGGTTTTTTAAAGTGGCCTTAGCCCTACCTTCTACTGGAAGCACTCTTGAAAAATGTCGATGATGTCTCTAAATGATCAATGTAACTCCTTTAAATTTATTTCATGTTTCTCTTTATCTAAAACTTGTGGATCCAAAAAGAACTAAAGGTTACCAAAAATATTTATTTCAGAGACAGAAAAGAAGTATGCCACCAAGCATATGATATCCTGATAGTGGATGCTCCAGAAACATGATGGGGAACAAGGAGCTGCTCCAATCAATCAAACCAAACGAAAAAAGGATGGTTACTTTTGGAGACAACAACAAAGGAATCATTGAGAGCATCAGATCAATAGGAATATCTAACTCTACTATGATTGATGATGTTGTTCTTGTGAAAGGACTTAACCATAACCTACCAAGTATAAGTCAATTATGCGATAGAGGTTATGAAGTCAATTTCACTTTCCAACACTGCACTTTATCACTCATGTCTGACAAATCCATAAATTTCAAATGATATAGAAGGAAAATGTTTACAAGGTTTCTTTAAATATTTCTATCATTTTCAAAAATCAAAATCCTTGTATCCTTGAATGTTGATGACAACATTCTTTGGCATATACGATTAGGTCATGTTGGTCTTAGTACCATTGAAAAACCTTTTAAACCTAATCTAGTTTTTGGTATGCCAAAGCTTAATTTAAAACTAGATTCTTTTTGTGATGCATGTCAGCTTGGCAAACACACAAAAAAATCTTTTAAAAGCAAAAATTTAATATCTACTTCTATCCCGTTGAACTTCTCCACCTAGATTTATTTGGTCCCTCAAGGAACGCTAGTCTAGAAGAAAAGCTTTATGCATTTTTCATTGTGGATGATTTCTCGCATTTCACTTGGATATTGTTTTTAACCCAAAAAAATGATGCATTTGACTATTTCAAAGTTTTTGTCAAAAGAATTGAAAATGAGAAAAAGCTTTCAATCAAACAGATCCATAGTAACCACGGAACTTAATTTCAAAATGAAAATTTTACAAACTTTTGTTAGACAAAGACATCGGTCACAATTTTTCTTGCCCTAGGACTCCTCAACAAAATTTTGTCGTTGAGAGGAAAAATAGAACACTTGTGAAGATTGCGATGACCATGTTATGTTAGCATTCTCTACCAAAGTATTTTGGGCTGAGACAATGAGCACTGCTTGTTACATCATCAATCGTGTATCAATAAGGTCAATTCTCAAAAAAACTCCATACGAGTTATGGAGAGGGAGAAAGCCTAACATTTCATACTTTCGTGCATTCAGATCAAAGTGCTTCATTCACAATAATGGTAAGGATAATCTTGGAAAGTTTGATGTCAAATCCGAAAAAGGTATTTTTCTAGGGTATTCTACTTCAATTAAGGCTTATAGAGTTTTTAATAAACACAATTTACTTGTAGAAGAATCAATGCATTTTGTATTTGATGAATCTATTTATATACCTTCGTGCACTAACAATGATGATGTAGAATTACTCGAAGAAGAGATGACCACCTCAAGCTTGAATGATAACAAGGATGCAAGTGAGAAAACATCTCTTTCAAAAGAATTGACACTTCACAAATACCATCCTATGGATCTCATAATTGGAAGCCCATCAAAGGGAGTATCTACTCGTTAATCTCTTAATAACTTGTGTAATCATCTTGCGTTTGACTCATGTTGAATCTAAATCCATAGATGATGCATTATTAGATGATTCATGGATTATTGCTATGCAAGATGAATTGAATGAATTTAAACGGAATAATTTATGGTATCTTGTTCATAGGCCTGATGATGGACCTGTTATAGGTACAAAATGGGTGTTTAGAACTTGATGATCATGGTACTATCACTAGAAATAAAGCTAGACTTTTAGCTAAGGGTTATAGTCAATAAAAAGACATTGATTATGATGAGACTTATGCGCCTGTTGCGAGACTATAATCTATTCGCATGCTATATGATTTTGCTTGCTCTAGAAATTTCAAGTTGTTTCAAACGGATTTTAAGAGTGCATTCTTGAATGGTGATTTTGAAAGAGTGGGTGCCCGGTGAGCCAACTTGTGGCTAAGGGCTTTGATGACTCTTTGTATAAACAATCTTTTGTTTAATATAATTTACACTTTTATTAATGGCAATGACTTTATCTTTCTTCATATTGTTATATTGTGATATACTATTGTTGTTTTGATAAAGACCTTGAATATACTATAGTGTATGTAAGATGTGGTAGAACATGGGGATGTCTATCATGAAACACATCTTATAGTCACTGTATATTCTAAACTGTTCCTAGTCGATTGAGCCGTCCGATAATAAGGATAAGGATCGCTCGAGTTTGAGACTAGCATTTGCGATGCAGAGTACCGCGTTTCATTGGTAAGGAACATAGAGATGTTCGAAGCATGCAAATGGATATTCATATGATGAATGATCGAACTACCCTATCCGGACTTTCCAAGTGGTTATCACTTATCGAGTGGATAAAGTCCGCGGTTTTGGTTGTACACCATTAGTCCTTACTACTTGAAACATCATTGAGACTATATATGCTAGTACTGTGCTTTGACTCGTTTACCGACTCTATTGGGGTCATCAGGTGTCGGGATTGGGTACAGTTACAACACATATAGGAGTCGATGCTTTGTTGTCAAGGATTCACCACATACTTGCGAGTGTGGATATCCTATGCGATCTGAGGAGATATTAGTGTGACGAATCTCTGGCCAGAGTACATGATGTGATTTAAGAAATGGTTTCTTAGTAGCACATGCGATGTCACTATTTGATCTTCAAGATGCATTGCATAGTTATCAAATCTCGAGCGACTCTCGATATACCAATGGTTGTTGATTCGATCGGGATATATGGATGAAGGGACCGTACTGTACGCTAACCAAAATCTATTGGTTCTTGTAGGCACTATCAGTGATACCTAGGGAATCATGGGGCGATGTTGCTAGTCGCTCATACCATGATTCGATGGGCAAGTCGGAAATTGTTGTCCCGAGTCACAAGGAGTTGTGAGCCCACGGCTAGAAGTATCCCTGAACCATTGAGGGTCACACAGTGTAATGGATTTTTAATCCCCGTTGAGATAGTTAAATTTAAAGAGTTAAATTTAATGAACGAAGAAGTTGGACTTCTTATTTAAGAGTAGAGGAGTAAGATTTCCTAAAATGACATAGGGATGGCCATTTTTGGAAATCACTGAATTCGGATTCAGAAAAATTTATCTTGACTTTAAAAGGTGCAGAAATGGTTTTTGTGCACATTGGTGAAATCGATTTATCAATCGGAGTCACGATGAATTTTATATTAATTTCTCAACATGCGGGTTTTGCTTGTCGGGCTTGAACTTATGACTAATGGGCCCTAAGCTGTTAGTGGCCTACATTATAATAAGTTATTGCAGTACAGAAATTACACACAACAGGTCATAAAATAATTTTTGAAAACCCTAATTTTATTTATTGTGGCCGCCGCCCCCTCTCCCTCTGCTTGAGAAAAATCCAGCCTGTGATTTTGAATTACAGTCTGGTTTAACGGATCAAATTCGTTAATCTCTTCGTAGAAACTTCTGATAGATTTTCTAGTGCAATCTATCAGAGGGATTAAATATCCATTCGTGGACCTGATTGAAGAACAGTTCGTCCATCAGTTCCAGGGATATACAACAAGAGCAGAGAAATCTGTTGGTGTCCAAAATCTCGATTCGAGATTAAAGGTAAAAATTTTATAATTTTTATTTAATTTTTACACACACAATTTAATCGTAAGGTTGATACCTATTATGGAATCGTTCCATACAAAAATTTTAAACTTTCGCTGCACCGGGTATCAATCCTAATTCATCTGATCGCCGCGTTCTCCAACAGTGGTATCAGAGCCAGGTTGCTCAGATCAAGCGATTAAATTTAATCGATTGTACAAAAATTTTTGGCCTCGGTTTTTGAAACAAAATAAATATTTTAAAAATAAAAATAAAAAAAAAAATTCGGGCAAAAACCCGTGCAGCGATTGGATCGCTGCCCGGGGGGGCAGCGATGGTCGCTGCCCCAGGCAGCGCACGGCGCTGCCCTGCGCAGCGCTGGGCGCTGCACAGGGCGGCGCACGGCGCTGCCCAGGGCAGCGATCGTTGCTGCCCTAGGGGCAGCCGGGCTGCCCGGCCCGATCCCTACGGGGCGCGGGCAGCCCGGGAATGTCCCGGGCGGTCCGCGGGAAAAATTATTTTTTAATTTTTAAATTAAATTTTAATATGTTCAAATTCTATTTTTGGTCCGATCGAAAATTGTTTTGATTGGTCCACGAGGCATCGGATCGAATTGTTCGAGTCCGAAAATTTTAAAATTGATTTTTGGATAAATTTGAATTTTTGGAAAATTTTAATATTTTATCCTTAAATTGAATTTTGAAATTAATTATTTTTGGTACAATTGATGATAAGATATGATCTTATGAATATATTGAGTAAAATATGATTTTATGTATAAAATTGGATTTTATAGATAAAATATGATTTTATTTGATAAAAAGATAAAATATGATTTTGTATGTAAAATAAGATTTTATGTATGAAATATGATTTTATCCTTTTAAATTTAAATTGCCATTGTATGTTATCCAATAAATTAATTTTGAATTAAATGTTATTGGATAAGGATGATCGATTGTCATGACCAATTTTGTAGGTGTATGTTAGGAATTTACATTTGTTTTATTGTTGTTGGTTTTATTAATGGGCCTGGTTTATGGCCCAATATGAATGTCATATGTAATAAAGTGGGCTTGGTTTATGATCCGTTCCCACCCCTTAAAAATGTATCCCCTACTTGTCATTGTTATTTATTGTAAATACATTAGATTTAGTGGGAGATCAAGATTTGAAGATGGAGGTGGGCCCAGCAGACAATAAAGACAGAAGAAATGTAAATTGGAAGCAAATGTAATAGGATTGCATTGCATACTGCATATTACCTAGTATTGGACTAAGATTCGTGATTGGCAACCACGGGTCGATTAGAAATGGAATCGATCATCCTATATAATATGTGATATTATAGTTGTATGCATGTTTTAGACATAATTGTGTGAATCCGGCAAGCATACAAAAATTTTAAAAAATGATGAGACAAATTTTTATAATTAAAATCCCTCATTTTAAATATGATTTAAAATTGATATCAAGATAAATAAAGGAAATTTAAATTTGTTTAAATGTTCCTACCTTCCATCAACGATCAATGTATGAGATGCTACCCGCGGATACGATCCGGCTCATATTATTGGGGGGGCCCGTTCGTCGGAAAGCTGTACATTGGATCGACACATGTTGTAAGTTGGGTGGAACTCCCATGGGATCGGCTCATATTATTGGGGGATCTACATGGCGACCGTCCATCACAACTTAATATTGATGGGTCATCTTGACATGTCACAATAAACGGCGTCATATTATTGGGCCCTTATTGGACATGAGGTAAAAACATGGAGGTTGCTTTGGAAGCAATTGGGCTCTACCTTTTGAAATTATGGTTGGCTGATATTATTCGGGACCATAGATTGTCAATTGGACTCCATGTTCTCACTAAAGAAAACAGTTTCCCGTTTTCACTAGAGGGTAGTGAAATCGTTAAAATAGTGGGAGTGAGATTCATAAAATAAATATCGCCTATTTTATGTCTTAGTAAATTGCTTAAACAATCACTGATATTTGTATGTTTCTTTTCAGTATTTCATAAGATGAATTCGCGTAATCCACTTTTCTCGATCCTCGAACAAAATAAGTTGACTGGCGCAAACTATACGGAATGGTTCCGTAAGTTGAAGATTGTCTTGACTTCGGAGAAGATGCTCTACGTGTTAGAAAAATCTCCTCCGAAGGAAGCACCAGCTGACGTAAGTCCGGAGGAGTTAGCCAAACTTGATACATGGTGGGACCATGATATCAAGACCAAATGCTATATGCAAGCCTCGATGTCTGATGAACTCCAGAGGCGATTTGAGGACACTGTGAATGCTGCTGACATTCACGTTCAACTCAAGGAACTTTTTGGGGCTCAATCAAGGGCTGAAAGGTTCGCTATTGTAAAGGAGCTAATGACGTGTCGCATGCGTGAAGGGACTTCGGTCCGTGATCATGGGGTACGAGTGATTTGGCTCATACAGAAGTTGGTAACCCTTGATTTGGTGTTGGAGCATGAACTCAACGTGGACTTACTACTTCTATCTCTTCCTTCTTCGTTTGACGGATTTGTGGTGAATTTCAATATGAACAAGATAGAGGCCTCCCTTGAAGAGATGGTCAATATGCTTGTGACATATGAATCCACATTAAAGAAGGATAAACCGGCTTTCTTGGTGGGCTCCTCTTCTTCTGCTAAGAAGGGGCCAAGTAAAAAGGGTAAGAAACGTTCTGCCCCACCCAAGAAAATCGAACCCGAGAAGAAGTACAAGACAAAGGCTTCAAACATGGAAAAATCCAAGGATGTTTGCCATTACTGCAAGAAGCCCGGTCATTGGAAGCGTAACTGCAAGGAATATCTAGAGCAGTTGCGAACTGCGAAGGGTATGTTCTATATTGAAATAAATGTTTCACTTAATACTACTTCTTGGGTATTGGATACCGGATGTGGATCTCACATTTGCAATGATTTGCAGGTGATGACAAGAAGTCGCAGGCTTAGAATGGGTGAGACCCAGCTGAGGCTCGGAAATGGTTCCAGAGTTGAAGCTAAAGCCATGGGAGATGTTTATTTATTTTTGCAGAACGGTTTTAAGTTACTTTTAAGAGATGTTTTATTTGTTCCGGATTTGATTAAAAACATTATTTCTGTTTCTATGCTTGATAGAGATGGTTATTCTTGCAATTTTGTGAATGGGATTTGCAATATTTACAAGAATGAATGTTTAATTGGAAATGGACAACTTGAAAACGATCTATACAACTTAAAACTAAAAGACGTTCCAATAAATTATGTTGATAAACCGGCAACAACAAACAAAAGGAAAATCGATAGCCAAAACCCGGCAAACCTTTGGCATGCTAGGCTAGGTCATATTTCCTCAAGAAGGATGAACAAGCTAGTGGGAGAGGGCATGTTTGATATGTCTGATATTAACTCTCTACCTACTTGTGAATCCTGCCTGAAAGGAAAAATGACTAAATCTCCTTTTAAGGGGAAACCTGAGCGTAGTCAAAATCTGTTGGATTTGATCCATACAGATGTTTGTGGTCCATTTAGAGTTGGGACTCAATATGGCCACACCTACTTCATTACCTTTACTGATGATTATTCAAGGTATGGGTATTTATATTTAATGAAATATAAGTCTGAAGCATTTGAAAAGTTCAAAGAATTCAAGGCTGAAGTAGAAAACAAGCTAGGTAAAAGTATTAAAGCACTTCGATCGGATCGAGGTGGAGAATACTTGAGTACAGATTTTTTGGACTATCTAAAAGAGAATGGGATTCTCTCTCAGTGGACTCCTCCTATGACACCACAGCTTAATGGTGTATCGGAGCGTCGTAATCAAACTTTGTTGGACATGGTTCGGTCCATGATGAGCTTCACTGAGCTTCCACCTTCGTTTTGGGGCTATGCGCTTGAAACGGCAGTATTGTTGTTGAACAACGTCCACACTAAAGCAGTGGACAAAACACCATACGAGTTATGAAATGGCAAAGCTCCTAAGTATTCGTACTTGAGGATTTGGGGATGTCCTGCTTACGTGAAGCGGACAGTGGGAGATAAGTTGGATAGTCGATCCAGCTTATGTTATTTTGTAGGGTATCCGAAGAATTCAATCGGATATTATTTCTATTATCCTGCTGAAACAAAGGTGTTTGTTTCAAGGAATGCCACCTTCTTGGAGAAGGAGTTCTTATTGGATAAGAAAGGCGAGATGATGGAACTCGAAGAAATTCGGGAAGAACCCGAAATACAAAATAACGATCCTACACCTCAGGAACCATTGCTGGACACGCCTATACCTAGAAGATCCGAGAGGACTTCTAGACCTCCTATTCGATATGGTCTTCTTCTTGAAGGGGATCAAGATGAACCCGATGTTGGATGTGATCCAAGAAACTTCAAGGAAGCAATTTCTGATGCGGATTCAAATTTATGGCTTGAAGCTATGCAGTCGGAAATAGATTCGATGCATACAAACCAATTTTGGTCTTTAGTAGATCCTCCCGATGGAATTGTTCCAATAGGGTGTAAATGGATCTACAAGAGAAAGCTTGGGCCTGAAGGTAAGGTATTGACCTACAAGGCGCGATTGGTGGCAAAAGGTTATACTCAAAGACAAGGAGTTGACTATGATGAAACTTTTTCGCCAGTTGCAATGTTCAAGTCCATAAGAATCCTTATTGCCATAGCTGCATGGTATGACTATGAGATATGGCAAATGGATGTGAAGACTGCTTTTCTTAATGGAGACATTAAGGAAGAAATCTATATGAAGCAGCCTGAGGGGTACACATCCATGAGAAGCGAGCATAAGGTATGCAAGCTTCAGAGATCAATTTATGGTCTAAAACAAGCATCAAGAAGTTGGAACCAGAAATTTGATGAAACAATAAAAGATTTTGGTTTCATCAAGAATCCGGAGGAACCATGCGTGTACAAGAAAGTAGTTAAGGATGTTGTGACATTCTTAGTACTTTATGTTGATGACATCCTACTCATTGGGAATGATGTAGGGATGTTGCAGTCAACAAAGATATGGTTATCAGGTAGATTTTCGATGAAGGATTTGGGTGAGGCATCCTATATTCTAGGGATACAGATCTATAGAGATAGATCTAAGAGAATGATAGGACTCACTCAGTCAACCTACATCGACACCATATTGAAACGGTTTTCAATGGATGGGTCCAAGAGAGGACATGTACCCATGTGTCATGGAGTTTCTCTATCCAAGTCTATGTGTCCCAAGACAGATGAAGAGATAGAGAAAATGACACATGTACCATATGCGTCAGCCATAGGTAGTATCATGTATGGGATGATATCTACCAGACCGGATGTAGCATTTGCTCTGAGTGTCACGAGCAGATATCAAGCTAATCCCGGTCAAATGCATTGGAAAGCCGTGAAGGACATTCTTAAGTACTTACGAAGGACTAAGAATATGTTCATGGTATATGGAGGAAGAGAACTAAAATTGGAAGGCTATACCGACTCTAGCTTCCAAAGTGACGTGGATGACTCAAAGTCAACCTCTGGATTTGTGTTCATGCTCAATGGCGGTGCTGTCTCTTGAAAGAGTTCCAAGCAGGACACCACAGCGGATTCCACCACTGAGGCTGAATACATTGCAGCATCAGCTGCTGCTAAAGAGGCCGTTTGGATGAGGAATTTCGTCCAAGAGTTGGGCGTCATTCCTGAAGCTGTTGGTCCAGTCCCGGTGTACTGTGACAACACGGGTGCCATTGCTCAGGCAAAGGAACCAAGGTCTCATCAAAGATCCAAACACGTACTGAGGAAATACCACATCATCCGGGAGATTGTGGAAAGAGGAGACATCACTGTCGAAAGAGTGGCCTCTGCAGACAATATCGCTGATCCACTTACTAAGCCCTTGCCAGGACCATTATTTGACAAACATCGCGAAGCAATGGGTCTACGTAGTATGACTAGTTGGCTATAGGGCAAGTGGGAGATTGAAAGAGTGGGTGCCCGGTGAGCCAACTTGTGGCTAAGGGCTTTGATGAATCTTTGTATAAACAATCTTTTGTTTAATATAATTTACACTTTTATTAATGACAATGACTTTATCTTTCTTCATATTGTTATATTGTGATATACTATTGTTGTTTTGATAAAGACCTTGAATATACTATAGTGTATGTAAGATGTGGTAGAACATGGGGATGTCTATCATGAAACACATCTTATAGTCACTGTATATTCTAAACTGTTCCTAGTCGATTGAGCCGTCCGATAATAAGGATAAGGATCGCTCGAGTTTGAGACTAGCATTTGCGATGCAGAGTACCGCGTTTCATTGGTAAGGAACATAGAGATGTTCGAAGCATGCAAATGGATATTCATATGATGAATGATCGAACTACCCTATCCGGGCTTTCCAAGTGGTTATCACTTATCGAGTGGATAAAGTCCACGGTTTTGGTTGTACACCATTAGTCCTTACTACTTGAAACATCATTGAGACTCTATATGCTAGTACTGTGCTTTGACTCATTTACCGACTCTATTAGGGTCATCAGGTGTCGGGATTGGGTACAGTTACAACACATATATGAGTCGATGCTTTGTTGTCAAGGATTCACCACATACTTGCGAGTGTGGATATCCTATGCGATCTGAGGAGATATTAGTGTGACGAATCTCTGGCCAGAGTACATGATGTGATTTAAGAAATGGTTTCTTAGTAGCACATGCGATGTCACTATTTGATCTTCAAGATGCATTGCATAGTTATCGAATCTCGAGCGACTCTCGATATACCAATGGTTGTTGATTCGATCGGGATATATGGATGAAGGGACCGTACTGTACGCTAACCAAAATCTATTGGTTCTTGTAGGCACTATCAGTGATACCTAGGGAATCATGGGGCGATGTTGCTAGGCGCTCATACCATGATTCGATGGGCAAGTCGAAAATTGTTGTTCCGAGTCACAAGGAGTTGTGAGCCCACGGCTAGAAGTATCCCTGAACCATTGAGGGTCACACAGTGTAATGGATTTTTAATCCCCATTGAGATAGTTAAATTTAAAGAGTTAAATTTAATGAACGAAGAAGTTGGACTTCTTATTTAAGAGTAGAGGAGTAAGATTTCCTAAACTGACATAGGGATGGCCATTTTTGGAAATCACTGAATTCGGATTCAGAAAAATTTATCTTGACTTTAAAAGATGCAGAAATGGTTTCTGTGCACATTGGTGAAATCGGTTTATCAATCGGAGTCACGATGAATTTTATATTAATTTCTGAACATGCGGGTTTTGCTTGTCGGGCTTGAACTTATGACTAATGGGCCCTAAGCTGTTAGTGGCCTACATTATAAATAAGTTATTGCAGCACAGAAATTACACACAACAGGTCATAAAATAATTTTCGAAAACCCTAATTTTATTTATTGTGGCCGCCGCCCCCTCTCCCTTTGCTTGAGAAAAATCCAGCCTGTGATTTTGAATTACAGTCTGGTTTAACGGATCAAATTCGTTAATCTCTTCGTAGAAACTTCTGATAGATTTTCTAGTGCAATCTATCAGAGGAATTAAATATCCATTCGTGGACCTGATTGAAGAACAGTTCGTCCATCAGTTCCAGGGATATACAACAAGAGCAGAGAAATCTGTTGGTGTCCAAAATCTCGATTCGAGATTAAAGGTAAAAATTTTATAATTGTTATTTAATTTTTACACACACAATTTAATCGTAAGGTTGATACCTATTATGGAATCGTTCCATACAAAAATTTTAAACTTCCGCTGCACCGGGTATCAATCCTAATTGATCTGATCGCCGCGTTCTCCAACAGATTTGAAAGAAGAAGTTTATGTTGATCAACCATCTGGATTTATCGATCTCATTTTCCCTGATCATGTTTACAAACTTGATAAAGCCTTGTATGGATTGAAACAATCTCCTCGAGCTTGGTATAAAAAACTTTCCTCATTTCTTATCTCTAATGTTTTTTCTAGAGGTATTGTTGATATCACTTTGTTTACCTTGACTAAAAATGATGAGTTATTGATTATGAAAATTTATGTGAATGATATCATTTTTGGTTCTACTAATGAAATTATTTACCAAGAATTCTCCAAGCTTATGCAGAACCACTTTGAGATGAGCATGATGGGAGAACTAAATTATTTCCTCGGTTTTCAAATCAAGCAATGCAAATACGGGTTCTTTATCAACCAAGAAAAATACATTAAGGAGATTCTCAAGAAGTTTGGAATGGAGAACTCAAAATCATCATTTACACATATGAGCACATCAATCAGGCTCGAGAAGAATGAAAATGATAAAACTGTAGATCAACAATCTTTTCGTAGTATGATTGGTTCATTACTTTATGCAACTACTCGTAGACCTGACATTATGTTTAATATTTGTTTGTGTGCACGATTTCAATCCTGACCAAAGGAACCACATTTTTTTTCCTTAAAATGAATTTTCAAATATCTTTCAAATACTCCGAATCTCGGCTTATGGTATTTCGTAAATTCCATTTTCGATTTAAAATCTACTGTGATGCCTACTTTTGTGGATATAAGGTGGATAAAAAGAGCACTAGTGGAACTTGTTTCTTTTTGGAAAAATATTTAGTATCTTGGTTTTCAAAGTAACAAAACTGTGTTGCGTTGTCAACCACCAAAGCCAAATACATGGCCGCTGGTAGTTGTTGTGCGCAAATTTTTTGGATGAAACATCAATTTCTTGACTATTGTAGTAGCCCGTAACCAATTAAGGTGATTAAGGAACTAATCACAATTAAAAATCCTAAGTTCGGACGCTCCGAAGTAGGGATCGGAGGCTCCGATCGTGATCGGAGGCTCCGTCGGCAGAATCGAACGATCTGAACAGGTTTGGGAATTACGTTATTGTTAACGTCAGCAAGATGACGTCATGGCTGACGTGTGGATGGGACTTCAAACGCTCCGAAGTTGAGTTTGGACGGTCCAAACCTGTTCGGAGGATCCGATCGTGGATCGGACGGTCCGAACGTTGTCTATAATTAAAGGTCCGAGACTTCATTTTCAAGCGCACCAATAACTCTCTTCTTTCGTTTCTCTAGCCTTCTATCTTAGATCTAGGGCGTTCTAGACTTCCTTTTTGGAATTCAGAAGCGACAGCGTGGTTCAGGCATCGTAGCGGAGCTGTGGCCGAGTTTTGAGGCAAACGACAGCAAAGGGCTGACGATGAACGCAGGTATAACTTGGGCTCCTTATAGTAAATAAGGAGTATGCTATAATCTAGTTAAGGCTTTTAGAATAATATAATGATGTTAGTATCATTTGGCATTGTATCCCGGGCTGTAGGCGCGGACTTAGAGCTGGTAGAGCTTTCCTTTAGTTGAGGTACAAAAGTATTGTTCGAAGGAGTATACATGTATTATGTGCTTGCATGATTTATCTGACATGATTTATGTGCATATTTTATGACATGACCGTATGATGCATGCATATTTCATGTCAAGCTATATTCTTGGGATATTATGGGGTTTTAACCCTATCTTTTTAGTGGATGGATTTTCATCGATTTGGGTCCGGAATATCCATTGGTATTTGGTATGAGAGTCATATCCTGAAGCGACGGCACAAAGTGCTACATACCAGGTCCCGGTCTGTCTTTGATATCTGATCCTTGGCCTCTAGTTTCAATATGTGGTACACTTTCATTCATGCATTCATATAATACGATTTACTCATACTCTCGTGCTGAGCGTTTATGATCACGTCTCGTACTTTGTGTATCTGGGCACCCTATTCCATGAGGCGGATTTGCGATTGGATGAGGCGGGTGGATCCATGAGGGACTAGGCAGTGGATGGCCTGCTGGGATTTTGCCTAGATTTTATTTTCTGTTGTATTTGGGATATTACATTATTCGATATGGTTGTATAACTATTTAAGGATTGTATAATGATTATTTCTTCCGAAGTTTATTCTTGTTTACTATTTTTATTTAAGTTTATTGCATGCTTAAAGTTATGTTTAGTAGGTGATCTCGATAAGAGTCATTACATTTATGGTATCAGAGCATGCATAGTAATCTTGGGATTTAGATTCTGCATAATATAACCATGAGGTAAATTTTGTAGATGGCAAATCACGATCAACAGAGTATCCACAGTAGTGGAGGTGGACGCTGGGGAGATGATGATCGTGATCGTCGTCGGGAGCGCCATCATCGTCATCGTGATGATCACCGTTGTTTTAGCATGCATCATTTCATGCAGATGGGTCATAAGCCCTTGGTTGGAGGCGATACTCCTGAGGATGCTGTGAACTGGTTAGAGCGCATGGAGAGTTTTTTTTCAGATTTTCCACTGTACCGAAGAGCAAAAGATGGAGACACTTAGTTATCTCTTGGAGGGACGAGCCCGTAAGTGGTGGAGGTTCACTTTTGCACTATTCATTGCGGCGAGAGGAGTTGCCACTTGGGCCGAGTTCCACATAGGTTTTCAAAAGCTGTATTTTCCTCTTGCACTTTGTCAGGCGAAGGCGAGTGAGTTTCTGGGTTTACGTTAGGGAGCCATGTCGATTGATGAGTACCAACAGAAGTTTTTCCACTTGTTGTCCTATTGCCCTGAGATTGCTGACAACTCCAAGATGAAGTATAATCTGTTCTTCAACGCCTTAATCCAAAGATTCATGACCGGGGTAGTGATTGGTGATGATATGACTTATGAGGGATTGGTGAGCCGATGTCGCCAGGCGGAGGATAGCATTCAGCGTAACAGGTCTTTGTCTCAGTCTATGCCTGCGAGTTCCTTGGGTCCTCGTCCACAGTCTTTCAAGAAGTCTGGATCTAATTCTTCCTCTCGTTCCGGTGGCATTGTCCATTTTGGGAAGAAATAAAAGTACGATCACTGTGGGAAGAATCATGCAACGGAGAGGTGTCGTAAAGCTTCTGGAGCATGCTTTTGAGTGTGGAGAGGTTGGTCATCTCCGGAGGGATTGTCCACTAGCTGGGGGAGGCGGTTCTAGTTCTGGTTCAGGATCGGGTTCTCAGACTACCATTCAGCAGAGATCACAGGGACAATCTGCTGGGAGTTCTCATCTGAAGCCGCGAGCATCTAGTCAGGTGTTTTCCTTGAAGCATGATCAGGCAGTGGAAGAGAACAAGAGGGTCATCGCATGTACATTTTTGTTTTATGGCATACCTGCTCTTGTACTCATTGACAATGATGCATCTCATTCCTTTATCTCTTCACCTTTTGTTAAGAGGCATAAGTTATCATGCATTGCACTAGACATAGTAATTTCTGTTTCTACTCCGACGGGTCAATCTGCATTGGCTAAGCGTCTAGTGATGGGTTGCCTTTTAGAGTTTGAAGGTAACATTCTAGTTGGGAATCTCATGGTTCTAGCAATGTAATACTTTGATTTATTTTGGGGATTGACATATTGACTGCATACCGAGCTTTAATGGACTGTTATTAGAGGTTGGTATGCTTTCATCCGGTTGGGGGTGATAACTGGTTTTTCTATGGTAAGTTAGAGCGACCTCCGATGCCGTTGGTATCAGCTTTGAGAGCCTGTCGAGCTCTAGTGTATGGCGTGGAAGGCTACCTCATCTATGCAGTTGATCTGTTCGCTGAGAACGTTGGTATAGAAGGTATACCAGTTGTGAATGAATTTCCAGATGTATTTCCAGATGATATTCCAGGTTTTCCGCCTGTTAGAGAAGTCAAGTTTGGCATAGAATTGATGTCGGAAACTTTGCCTATTTCTCAAGCACCGTATTGTTTAGATCCATTAGAGATGCGAGAGTTGAAGAATCTGTTGCAGGATCTTTTGGATAAGGGGTACATTCATCCTAGTGTATCTCCTTGCGGAGCTCCTGTTCTCTTTGTGAAAAAGAAAGATGGATCTATGCGGCTGTGCATTGACTATCAGCAGCTGAATCGAGTTACTGTGAAGAACAAGTATCCTTTGCCTCGTATTGATGACATGTTTGATCAGTTGCAGGGTACTTCGGTTTACTCCAAGATTTACTTGAGATATGGGTATTACCAGATGAGGGTTCGAGATCAAGATATAGTCAAGACTGCATTTCGTACTCGCTATGGGCATTAGGAGTTTCTAGTGATGCCGTTTGGGTTGACTAATGCACAGACTATATTTATGGATCTGATGAACAGTGTATTCGAGGAGTTTTTGGATAATTTTGTTGTGGTTTTCATTGACAACATTCTGGTGTATTCGCGTGATGTGGATGAGCATGCTTCTCACCTGCGGTTGGTGCTGAAGACTCTTCGAGATGATCATTTGTACGCCAAATTGAGTAAGTGATAGTTATGGATGGATCGAGTGGTCTTTATTGGTCATACCATATCCAAGTATGGAATTTCTATTGATCCGAGCAAGATTGAGGTTGTGATTAACTGGTCGCGGCCGACGACAGTTGCTGAGATCCGCAGTTTTTTGGGTCTAGCAGGATATTATCGACGCTTCATTGTGAATTTCTCATAGCTAGCTCGACCGTTGACGCAGCTTACCCGCGAGGGTGTTGATTTCGAGTGGTCCTCAGAGTGTAAGGAGAGTTTTTGCGAACTTTGAAGAAGGTTGACTTTTGTGCCTGTGTTGGAATTACCGTTAGGATCTACAGGGTATGTGGTTTACACAGATGATTCTCTTCAGGGGCTAGGTCGTGTTCTGACTCAGCATGGGCATGTGATCGCATATGCTTCTAGACAGTTGAATTTTCACGAGGACAGATATCCAGTGCATGATTTAGAGTTGGCAGCTATTGTATTTTCTTTGAAGATCTGGCGTCATTATCTGTATGACGAGAGATTTGAGATCTTCACAGACCACAAGAGTCTCAAGTATTTGTTCACTAAGGCGGAGTTGAACATGAGGCCACTACAACAAAAATGGTCATTTACAACAGTTGAAAGACAATGTTTTTTTACAGAAAGCATTGTTAAAAAATGAAACACAACGCTATTATGAGAAAGTGTTGTCTTTGGTTTTTTAAATTTGGAAAATACAACATTTTTTTGGTCATCCACAACGCTTTTTAAAAGCATTTTGGATGAGCGTTTTTTAATATCTACTACAGCGCTTTATTTAAAAGCGTAAAGAGAATTAATATACTACAACCCTTTGTTTAATACCCAAAGAAATATCCGGCCTTAGACTTCAAAGAAATCGATTGAACCCTAAGCCGCGAAGTGTTGTGAGCAGCCACCGGTCATTTCTCCCCAAACCCTAGAAGTCTCTCCATGCTGTCGATTTGCCAGCCTAGGCATCGGAAAGCTACCGATTAAAGCTAGAAAAGGTAAGAGCTCGTACTTGGCTTCTATTTAATAACAAAATATTGAGGGATCTTGGACCAAAGCTCAAACCGTCGCACCCCAATCGCGACTGGAGCTGCGTGGGTTCTTGTTCTTTCGCGACTTTGAGATATTTTTGTTCCTTTTCTTGGTTTTCCAGCTTCGCTCTATCGATCATCTCTCCCCTTCTTCTCCAGCCTTTATTTATGGTGTTTTGTTCCTCCCTCGAAATTTATACTTAATTAAGTTTCGGTTTTAGGCTTGTCTGCGCTACGGTTTCGTACCAGTGTTTGATTTCATTTTGGAAAATTTTTATTCACGTTGGTCTTGAATTAAACTTTTTAGCTTTTATTTATGTCGGTCTTTGCTTTGTGTTAACACTTTGGCATTGTTTGGTTTGATGTATTATTAATCTATGTATAACTTATCACAATCAATTTCGCCTTATTTTTGTCATATTATTTATCTATTTATTAATTAATAATTTTACATCAATTAAATTAAATAAATTATAATCTATCCATCAAATCAAATAATGTATTAACTATTTTTTCTTATTTATTTTTAATTTACATTATATTACTTATCTATGGATTACTTATCCTACCATTCAAATCAAACGTTACGGTGCCTTTAGTTTTAAACAGAAGGATTAAGATAGTGGCGGCACTAACACACGTGGTGTTGGGGCAGATCCAAGGCGACCAGTGGGTATCGCGGCCGGAGAAAATGACCAGCACCATCACTTCGTCGTTTTCTGCTGCTCCCTCCGCAGTGGGAACTGCCTTCCCTATTTACTCTTCTTCGAGCTCGGGGTCATAGGCTAGGCAGAAAGCGTGGCGCAGATGTCAGCACAAGAGGTATATAATCCTTGACTCTAATATTTAGCCAATTCCAGTGTGTTTATTCTGATTGTCCATTCTGGGATGAAATACTTTGCCGGGATTTCATTAAATTCCATATTTCCTATATTCTTAACTAATGATCTCCTTTGTGAAGCTGCTAGGGTGTTTATTATTCGTTTACCAGTTTTTCAAAAATAAGGTCGAGGCTATAACAGCTGAAAATAAAAGAAAAGGACACGGGGATGGCACTCCAGAAATGCTTTCGTGGCTTATTGTTGCGGCCCTTTCTTGGTACTTGACTTGTTTTTCAGAAATTATTTGGTTTCTTTGCCTGTGTTCACGTCCTGTATAATCTCATTCAGGATTACTCTTATTTTTCACCTAACATGATTGTCATTTTATGCCACAGGTCACTAAATGTTTTGCTAACGAACCCAATATGGGTTCTTGTGACTCGTATGCAGGTAGCATATTTAGTTATTTATGGCAATTATATTCCTTCTTGAGAATAACACTGTGCACCAGTTTCCATTTTTTGTTCCTAAACTTAAGTAGTTTGAGTGGTTAAGTATGTGAAGACTGAAGTGCATTATATAGTATTACTTAATTGATGCAAATAGTTTGAAAACATCTATTTTGTGATTCATATTCCAGCTCCTTGTCCTGTCAGTTTTATAAAGTCAATTTAAATGGTTTTGCACTCTAATTTCATGTAATAGTTTGATTGTTTAGGTGTGCTCTTGATATTAAATTTCTAAAAATATCAGCATTTCATTTTTCACTTTCAGACTCACACTCAGGCAGAAAAGAAAATCATGGAGGCAAAAAGGGAAGCTTTATTAAAAGAACTTCAGAGAATATTCTGATACATCCTTCTTTACCTAACCAATTGGTTGTTCTTGATTCAATACAACCTCGTCCTTATGAAACATTTCAGGCGGTGACTAGTACTATCTTTATTCAACTTCGTATTCATCAATACATAATTCTTTTTGTTTTTCTTCAGCTTTATGAAAAATGAGTTATTTGTATTTGCTTATAAATTGCATCACACTATCATTGAGATACAATTCTATTTTTTTGCGTACAATTTCTTGAGTAGACGCTTTGAAATGAGTTTAAGTTAAGGGTGCTACAAAATTTCTTATGCTGACATTAGTGGCTTACATTTTGTTTAGTATTAGCAAAATTATTTGGTTCTTTTTGCTAAAACTTTAGCTTCGTCGCTATTTTAACACCACTCCTATTAGTCTGATTAATATTTATAAAACTTTATTTAATTACAGCAATCGTAGTCTGGTTTCTTAATTATTATGTTTGATCATAGTAAACCAGTTTTTTGTTACAATTCACTTAAATGGTTTAGTGACAAATCAGTCAGCTATCTTAACTAGTTTATGGAATAATTACGAACATCTAATATAGGAAGAAAATCTACGTGAGGATACTTAACACCCTATTGGTCCACGCATGTGAATGAATACTGAGAAAATTCGTTTGACAAAGTGTGAAGTTCATTTAAATTTTTGGTTGGTTACTAGCTAGGAATTACCATGTGGGACAACAGACGTAACAAAGAAAAACAAAATGATTATGATGACATGGATTCTCAATTGACTGAACCATAAATGCAACAGCAATCCCAACTTTGACGAATAAATGTGTTTGTGCTCTAGCTGAGCTGTATGTGAAACTTCAAGGATTGAAATGTACCTGGCCATCTGAGCTTTCAATTCTGTATATTTCGAACACATTGCTGTGAGTGCACAATTGTCACTAAGTACATGCTAATCGAGCAATATTTATGCACAATTCACATCAGTTTGCTGTTGATTTGATGATTTGATTAACATGGATATAGAAAAGCATGATACTTACCAGTTTCATTTTTATTTTCAGGGAAAATGCGCATAGGCAAGAAGTTCTGAGGTGAAGAAAGCAAAACCGGTCACCTTGTTTTTAATTTTCGTGATGATTTCTTGGGAATTTGCTGTCAGTTTTGCTTTAAATTAGAATGCTTGCTATGTTTTTTTTCTTGAAAATAGTGTTTGTATTTTAATTATTTCAAAGTGGTGTTTAATTTGATCATTTAGGATAAAGTTTGAATCTTGATGCACGTAGGAGGATTTCTTGGCCATTTGGTTTTTTAAAAAAATTAATCTCTAGATAGCATATGCTAGATTTTGAATCATATTTAAGTTTTTATATTAATGTTAGAATTTTTTTAAGCAAAATATATTTTTCTTTACCTTCTGTTAATGGCATTGCAAAGTCTGGGACAACTTGCATCTCCTAGAAGATAGCTTGGTCCTTGAGAGTTCAATGGTTTCAAGACAGATCAATTTTCTTGGCTATAATATTCTGCAGATGTGAACCAAAATACTGATTCTTCATTTTGAAAAAAAAACAAATAATTTGTGAAGAACACGTGCCATAGAATCTCATTTCCAGTAATATGAAGAACTTGATTCATTAATTGTTATTGTTTGAAGATTTGGTAATAGTAGTTGAATTATTTAAGTATTTTTGTTTCTTTTGAATTTATTTGCTCTTGGAATATTTAAAACCTTGTAGGACGAAGCGTTGAAGTCGGAAGTAAAATGTTGGATTATTGTGAGTTGGTATAGGTATGTTACTATTATTGTGAGTTGGATTATAACTAGCTTTTGATGGACTATATTAAGTTAAGTTTGCAGCTTTTGATGGACTTATATGTCATTTTAGGGTGGAATTTGTGCCACTTGACATGATTGGGTTTATTGACATTTTAAAATCCTTGAAGCATTTAAAATCAGTCCGGACGTGCGAACAACCTAGTTGTTGATCATTTGGTCTAATCTTGTGAAAGTGGGGATTTCAAAACAACCTTTTTTTACTGGTTTTGAGTTTTTAGAGATTGCTGGTTCTATGCTTGAACAACCTAGCATCGGTCGTGCGAACACAAAGTCACGGGACATGCATGATTTTTTCTAATGATTTCAACATTTCTCGCGACCGTTGAATATCCTTCATTTAGTTAACGCTGCTCAAATGTATTAGTATGGTATATTTGGTTGTTGCTTCTTTTTTGAACTATTGAATTTTTTTTTTGTCCAGAGTTGCAGTTATCAACTATACTCCGTGAATATGTTTCCCTGAGATTCATCTGCACTGTTTCTAACTTCTTGAATCAAATCAATTCTTGTAATTTGATTAGAGTGGTTAGCTTTCTCTGTTTCTAACTTCTTGAATCTCTTTGTTGTTGAGTCTATACCTTTCACTCTATGTTAGTTCATATTTTACTTTATTGTTATTATTTTTTGTTTGACACATATTCTAATTTATTTGATATTTCATAACTTGAGTTGCATTAATCCTTTGTTTATTAAATTGTTATCCAAAGCTTTGAATTATTTAAATTTTGTGCTAACTAATGAAGTGGAATATCCATATGGAAGTATAGTTTATTTTCTTATGCTAAATTTACCATGACATTTAGTTGTGTTGATCGGAAGAGTGGTGATTTAGGTCTAGGAAGCTTTCGAAGAGAATACTTACAGACTGACTATGCTGTTAATGAGGTAAATATGTGTTTAAATGGATTTTTTTATAATTCCAATCGCTTACTGATAATTTCATAATTCGTTGTTCATTTGATAATTCCAATTGCTTAGTGATAATTTCGTCATTCGTAGTTCATGTTCTTTTACTGATAAATATGTGTTTAATTTTACTTTTCATTTTAATATATTATATTTGTTTTATGTTTGTTTTTATTTTTAATAATTTACAGTATGGAGATACAAATTAAAGAAAAAGAGATTGTTGTGGCTTTTATGAAAACTCAAGATGCTAACATGTGCTGAAGTGAGGAATCAAAGTTTTTCAAGATTAATGCATATTTTTTTCCTAGTGTTCATTAATTTAGAATTCGATTATTTTTTATATTTGAATGATTAATGATATTGGAAGATTGTATATTAAATTTTATTTTAGAAATTTTTAAATTTTGAGTGATTTATAATATACAAAATTTGTGATTTAATTGTTTTTTTGTTTTTTATTTTTAAAAAAAAGACAACGCTTTTTATGTGTTGTTTTTACCAGAAACGACAATGCTTTTTTATGAATCGACAACGCTTTTTATGCGTTGTTTTCATCAAAAACGACAACGCTTTTTACGCGTTGTCTTTTCCAAAAACGATAATGCTTTTTATGCGTTGTCTTTTCCCAAAACAACAATGATTTTTATGCGTTGTCTTTGCCCAAAACGACAATGCTTTTTCCGCGTTGTCTTTGAGTGTGGTCTTTTACATCACTGGCTACGACGACGCTTTTTCGGTGACATTAACAACGCGGAAAAAGCATTGTCTTTCACCTTTTTTCTTGTAGTGGGCAGAGGCATTGGATGGACTTGCTGAAGGAATATGATTGCGAGATTAAGTACCATCCGGGAGCTGCTACTGCTGATGCCTTGAGTCGCAAGGTGCGATTGTACGCGCTTCAGACTTGTTCGATGTCTCGTGCGATCAAGGATTGTTGTTCTTCAAAGTATACCTTCAAGCACAAGAAAGGTATGCAGAGTATCCAGATGTTTGCGTTATTATCTGATCCATCCTTGTATTCGTGAATTTGAGATGCTCATATGTCTGATCCGAAGACCCAGCGTCTGGCTCGTTTAGCCAACGAGGGTAGTACATATGGATTTCAATATCAGTAAGATGTTTCTGTGTTTTTTGGGTCGACTTTTGATTCCGGAGGATGAGGACCTATGGGAGGAGATTTTGTCTCAGGCTCATCGAACTAAGTTGAGTATTGATCCGGGAAAAAACAAAATGTACAAGGATCTGCGTACTCGATTTTGGTGGAAGGGAATGAAACGCAACGTGTACCAATATGTTTCAAAATTCTTGGTGTGTCAGCAGGTCAAGGAAGAGCACCGATGACCTGGAGGTTTACTTCACAGTTTGCCTATCCCTGAATGGAAATGTGAGCTTATCACGATGGATGTGACCCATTTGCCGGTATCTTCGAGGAATTGCGATGCTATTTGGGTTGTGGTGGATCGACTCACAAAGTCAGCACAGTTCATTCCCTATAGCCGAGAGTACACTGTTGACCGTATGGCTCGGTTGTACGTCCAGGAGATCGTTCGACTTCATGGAGTGTCTGTGAGCATTGTCAGCGATCGAGACCCCGGGTTTAATTTCAGATTCTGGGGGAGTGTTCAGCATGCCATGGACACTACTATCAGTTTAAGTACTGCCTATCATCCGGAGACAGACGGACAGACGGAGAGCACTATCCGTACCTTGGAGGATATTCTTCGGGCATGTGTAATGGATTTTGGTTCGGCCTGGCAAGATCATTTGTCATTAATTGAGTTTGCGTACAACAACAGTTACCATCGTAGCATTGGGATGTCACCTTTTGAGGCGTTGTGCGGACGATGTTGTCGTACTCCACTCTTTTGGGAAGAATTGGGGGAGAGACAGGCTGAGGGACTAGAGTTAGTCCAGCAGGCCGTGGATATTGTTGATCTGATCAAGAAACGAATTAAGACTGCACAGGATCTTCAGTCCAGCTATGCTAATACTATGCGTAGGACTTTGCAGTTTGATGTTGGAAAGAAAGTGTTTCTGAGAGTTTGACCTTTCCGCAGGATTCTCAGATTTGGTTTCAAAGGAAAGTTGTCTCCTAGATTTATCGGTCCGTTTGAAATCTTGGAGAACATTGGCAATTTGTCTTATCGGCTAGCCTTGCTACCATACTTTTTCAGTATTCATGACGTGTTTCACGTATCATTGTTGCGAAGATATGTGGCGTATCAGTATCATATTTTTCATTCGTCTGAAGTTCAGGTGGATAATGATTTGACTTATGTAGAGAGGCCAGTTCGTATTCTGGATCATAAGGATAAGGTGTTGCAGAATAAAGTTATTCCTCTATTTTAGTTTAGTGGCAGCATCGAGGAACTGAAGAAGCCACTTGACAGCTTGAGAGCAGGATGCGTTCAGAACATCCTGAGTTATTTTGATTTCTAGTCCAATTGTATTTTGTAAAAGTTTCATCTGAATAAAGAATGTTTCTGCATATTGTTCGTATTTTTGGTACTTAAGATCTGATTTCGAGGAAGAAATATCTTATGTGGGGGAGAATTTAGTAGCTCTTAACCAAATAAGGTGATTAAGGAACTAATCACAATTAAAAATCTTAAGTTTGGACGCTCCAAAGTAAGGATCGGAGGCTCTGATCGTGATCGAATTCTCTGTCGACAGGATAGGACGTTCCGAACAAGTCTGGGAAATACATCTGTAACGCCCCAAATTTATCTTAGTTGAGTTTATTTAAGATAATCAGAGATTACAGATTCAAGAGCCGACTTGATTTTGATCAGGGTCTATTTTGAAAATTTTGAAAATTTCAGGGACTAAAACATAAATATGGAGTTTTATATAATATCTTGAGGCTTTGACTTGTCTTCATCACCTTCATCTCATTCCCTTAGCCGATTCCTCCATTTGATACGCCTCATAGCTTCTCCAAGATTTCAAATTTCAGTCCAAGCTCAATCCGTCCGTTAGAATTTTTTTGAAGGTAGTTTAGCGACCACAGCAGCGAGAGCTTCGTTCTATCGTAAGTTTTTCTTCGATCAGCTAGAATTCTATTTTTCGGATGTTGTTAGAATCGATTGAGTTTCGGTTATGTTGTTCTTGAGCGAGTTCTTATTGTTTATTCTCAGTCGGTTTTGAAATCAAGCGTCGTTCAGAATTGTTATGATTTTTGGAAGCATTTTCGAAAATGGAGTTTTTGAGATGTGTTGGATTTGTTTTGTTCTTGTTGTTTTAGCATTGAATTGATTTGTTTTCAATGCTGTACTGCTGTCTGCGTTTCCGGTTTGTTCAGTTTATAGTCGTTATGCCGCCGATTTGAGTTTTGAGATTTTGAACCGTTATGAGTTGTAGAACTTGGGAATTGGGTTTTGTTCGTCGTTATTGATCATCTTTTGCCTCCGTACAGATTCGTTTGGAGTTTTTCGAGCCCAGAGTTAGCAGAAGTCGATCGTCGAAGAGTTGAACAAAGAGCGGTAAAGAGTTTACCTTGAGCGATGTTGTTTTTTAGGTTGTATAGTTTTTGATATAACCTTTTTTTGTAGCTATCCAGAGTTGGAGGTATTCGTATCTAAAGGTATAAGCAGTCATCGTTTAGCGGGATAGCATACTCGAGACAGTTGGTTCTTGAGTTTTCCCTTAAAATCACATACTTGCATCAATACTTGTTCTAGAATGTGGAGCATGTATTTTGTTGTTTGAGATTTGTTATATGGCTTAATGTTTTATGTTTTCTTATGCATTCATCTTGAGTCAAGCCTTTGATTTCAGCGGGCAGAACGACCCTTTTTATTTAGACGTTTTTGGGGCTATGTTGCGAGTGGCCTGGGTTGTAGAAGTTCTCCTAGTGTCAGCATACTCCTCATAGTCGCACCAAAGTCTAGGAGATTGGGATATGTGACACCACCTCGATTGGGAGAGTCGGTGAGGTTTTACGTGATCTCATCCTCGGGATCCCAAAAGCATAGCAGCAATCCCTTGTTTTATCGGAGTTGATATCCCGATTTTAAAGACATGCATTTCATTCGTATTGACATTGAATATGTTGTTGTCTTGAAAGCATGTTGTTGATATTTTACTTGTTATTACATGTTATGTTGCTTTTACTGGGAATATCATTCTCACCGGAGTTATCCGATTGTTGCTTTGTTTTTTATGTGTACTTGGCAACAGGTGGGGCATAATCAAGTCAGCGAAAACTTGGTTAGCATTCCAGAGTGAGGGATAGAAGTGAGACTCGGTTTAGAAGTCGTTTCAGCATGTCAATCTAGTTTATGTATTAGAACATGTTTAGATCTCGAACTTCGTTGTTTATGTTGTATCGAATATGCGAGCTTTATGGATTGAATGTTGTCGTTGCATGTATTATGAACCTCAATATGTTTTGAATGTATTGGACTTGAGCGTTGGCATGAATTTCTGTTGTTTTTCATTTTGTACTTTCATCGCTCAATCGGTAGAGTTTGATCGATCGAGCGATGGACTTGTGACCATGTTTCTGTTTTTGAAAAAGGGTGCCCGCTCGATCGGTTGAATATGACCGATCGAGCGGTGCTGGATTTCTTCGGACAGAGAGTTTGAGAATTTTGCTCGCTCGATCGGTTGAATTATACCGATCGAGCTAGGCCCTGTTTAAAGAAAATAAAAAATTCTTTTAATTCTTTTAATCTTGGATCTTGTATGCTTAAATATTGTTTAATATGAGATTATATGTTTAGAACCGAGATCTTACATTAAGTGGTATCAGAGAGATAAGATTCTTGGTTGAACTAGAAGTGAGCGGGGTAGTTCGAGTCCGCATGTATTGGCTCCTCGCATGTGATTGAGTTATTGTTTGATTATTTAAATTACATGCGAGCATGCTTTATTAATTGAGAATTATTTGAATTACATGATTATGTGATTTAATTTATAAAGAATGGACTACTTGATATATAACTATTTTTGTTATCTACTGATATTCGAATTCTGAGAGGTTGAAAAGGGCACCGCTTTGTAGCAATTGAGATATCTTGTGTCCTAACCTTTGATTATCAGATGGATCCTCGTTGATTTATTAACAGAAACCCACCGCCAGTTACTCCTCCAAATGAGTAAGCTAGTACAGAAACTGTTCAGATGGATACCACAGCAACACCTATGGAAACCTTGCTGAAGAGGTTTCACTCGTTTAACCCTCCTTTGTTGCTGGGTACAAAGAATCATGTTGACTCTGAAAGCTGGTTGGACAATATTGATCAGTTGTTCGATTACCTTGATTATTCAGATGACCGCCGAACTAGGTTAGACATTCATCAGCTTTACGGTGTTTCTAAGAACTGGTGGATCATGACGAAGAGAGCCATGGAGAATCGAGGTACAGTCGTTACTTGGACTCTTTTCAAATCTGAATTTGTAAGCGGTTTTTCCCTATTTCGTACCGAAAGGATAAGGGAGCCGAGTTTGCCAATCTGAGGCAAGGAAACTTGAACATCGAGGAGTATGTAGCCAAGTTTGACAGTTTTTTGAAATTTGCACCGCACATTGCCGAAAATGAAGAAGCAAAAGCCGACCAGTTCATCAACGGCTTGAACCCCGACATCTTCACGTTGGTAAACACTGCTAGGACTAATAACTTTGCAGATGCCATAAATCATGCAAAGGGAGCTGAAGCCGGTTTATGGAGATAGAGAGGAACTTTGTTTGTACCTCAGCAGCCGAGACAGTCTCAGAATCAACCGTCTCAGCATCAAAATCAGCCACCTCAGTATCAGAACCAACCACAGAGGTATGAAGGAGAAAGCAGTAGGGGTAACAAAAAGAATCACTTTAGAGTCAAAGGGAAACAGTTCAAGAATCAGGGGAACAGTTTTTTTAGTTCCAGTGGTTCCAAGCAGTTCGGTTCAGGACAGAGTTCTGGATCTTCATCCTTGTTCTGCAACAAGTTTTGGGGTAGACACTCCCCAGATCAGTGTTTAGGAGTCTTTGGGAATTGAAATATCTGTCAGCAACCAGGACACTTTGCTAAGGTGTGCCCTCAGTGAGGTAAAGATCGTGCTCAGCGTGGGAGTTCTTCTAGAACTACGGCTTAGCCTAAGAGGCAGACTTCTGTGGTTCACTCCTTCCAGCCTCAGCAGCAGAACAGATAGGGAGGTAACCCAAGTGCGAACCAGCCTCTGAGACAGCAGGCCCGAGTCTTTGCTTTGACAGAGGATCAGGCTCAGGCAGCACCTGACAATGTTATAGTAGGTAACTATTCGATTTTCGGTTATTCTGCTCATGTTTTGATAGATACAGGTGCTTCTCATTCCTTTATCTCTGAAAAATTTGTGTTGATGCATGCTTTGCCTACTGAGTTTTTGCCTAATGTAGTAGCTGTTACTTCACCTTTGGGTGGAGGAATTGTTTTTGTCAGATTAGTCAGGAACTGTGAACTTCGTTTTGAGGAGAATTTGTTAGAATTCGATTGTATTGTTCTTGGGCTGTCAGATTTTGACTGTATTGCTGGTATAGATGCTTTAACCAAGTACAGGGTAACCGTCGATTGTTTTCAGAAGGTTGTCAGATTCAGACCTGAAATGGTAGACAAGTAAAAATTCTTCAGTAAGGGTTCTCGATCTAAAATTCTTTTGATTTCTGTGTTATCAATGACTCATTTTTTACAGATAGGTGCAGAAGAATTTTTGGTTTATGCAGTTGACGTACTGAAATCTAGCCTTGATTTGGTTGATATACCAATAGTTAGAGAATTTGCTGACGTTTTTCCAAAGGAGATTCCTGGATTGCCGCCTATTCGAGAGATCGAATTCAGCATTGATTTAGTGTCAGGTAGTCAACCTATTTCCAAAGCACGTTATCGTATGGGACCGGTTGAATTGAGAGAATTGAAAGAACATCTTGAGGATTTGATTGCCAAGGGATACATCAGACCTAGTGTGTCCCTTTGGGGTGCTCCTGTTCTGTTTGTTCGTAAGAAGGATGGTTCTATGCGGCTCTGTATTGATTACCGTCAACTGAATCAAGCTACGGTAAAGAACAGGTATCCTTTACCTTAGAATAGATGACCTTTTTGATCAACTGCAGGGTTCTTCTATCTATTGGAAGATTGATCTGAGGTCAGGATATCATCAGCTGAGATTGCGAGAGGAAGATGTTCCTAAGACCGCATTCAGAACGAGGTATGGTCATTTTGAGTTTATAGTCATGCCGTTTGGTTTGACTAACGCTCCACCGGTTTTTATGGGTTTGGTGAACCATATCTTTCAGCGTTATTTGGATGAGTTTGTTATTATCTTCATCGATGATATTCTTATCTATTCGAAGAACAGTACTGACCATGCAGAGCAATTGAGGATCATCTTGCAGATTTTGCGAGTTGACCAGTTGTTTGCCAAGCTATCTAAGTGTGAGTTCTGGTTGGACCAAGTTGTCTTCCTCGGTCACATTATTTCTGGAGATGGGATTTCTGTCAATCCTAGCAAGAATGAAGCAGTTATGAATTGTCCTAGACCGACATCAGTGCCTGAGATCCGAAGCTTTATGGGTTTAGCTGGTTATTATCGCCGATTCATCGAGGTATTCTCATCTATTGCCAAGCCGATTACACAGCTGACTCAGAAGAATGCGCCTTTTATCTGGACTGTAGATTGTGAGGCTAGTTTTGTTGATCTGAAGAGGATACTGACCAATGCTCCGATTCTTTCTATTCCATCAGGTACTGGAGGTTTTACCGTGTATTGTGATGCTTCTAACCGAGGCTTGGGATGTGTTGTTATGCAGCATAAGCACGTGATAGCGTATGCATCGAAGCAGCTGAAACCGCATGAAACTCGTTATCCGGTTCATGATCTTGAACTCGTTGCGATCGTCTTTGCTCTGAAAATCTGGTGTCACTATATTTATGGTGAGTCTTTCGAGATCTTTTCTGAACATAAGAGCCTTAAGTATTTGTTTTCACAGGAAGAGCTGAATATAAGACAGAGAAGATGGTTAGATCTGTTGAAGGATTTCGATTGTGAAATAAAGTATTACCCGGGAAAGTCGAATGCAGTTGCAGATTCCTTGAGCCGAAAGCTTTGTTCCTTATCTTTTTCTACTATCGGTGTTTCTCAGTTGATCAATGATTGTTGCACTTCTGATTTGGAGTTTGAAACAAATAGGAGGACTATCAGAGTTTGATATTCAAGCCAAGTCGAAGTTGTTTATTTTGATCAAAGAAGCATAGAAGTCAGATTCGAGCACTCAGATTTCAGTAGAGAAAGTCAGATCTGGGCATCAGTCTGGATTCCAGGTTAGAGATGATGTTTTGTTTGTGAATAACCGTATTGTTGTGTCGGATGTTTTGGAGTTGAGGCAGCGTATTCTCCGAGAGGCTCATTGCAGTCGGTTCAGTATTCATCCTGGAGGTCGAAAGATGTACAACGATCTGAAGAATCAATTATTGTGAAAGATAATTAAGAGAAATGTTGCAAGGTTTTTATCTCGATGTTTGAACTGTCAGCAAGTGAAAGTAGAAATAAAGCGACCGGGTGGTTTGTTTCACAGTCTATCTATTCCTGAATGGAAGTGATGTTATTTGGGTAGTGATCGATAGATTGATGAAGTCTGCTTGTCTTATTCCGTACAGGATGACGCATCGTCACGATCAGATGACTGAGTTATATGTTAGAAACGTTGTGAGATTGCATGGTATGCCGAAGTCAATCCTTTCAGACCGAGACCCTAGATTCACTTCGCACTTTTGGCACAGTCTTCAGGAGGCACTTGGTACTCGATTGCATCTAAGTACAACTTATCATCCTCAGACCAACGGACAGTCAGAGCGGACTATCCAGAAATTAGAGGATATGCTTAGAGCATTAATGCTAGATTTGGTACTAGTTGGCAGGATTCTTTGTCTCTTGTCGAGTTTTCTTACAACAACAGTTTCCAAGAGAGTATCGGTATGGCGTCTTTTGAGGCTTTGTACGGCAAAAAGTGCCGATCTCCTTTGTTTTGGAACGATTTGTCCGAGTCACCTGATTTAGGACCGGATATGCTTCGAGATATGACAGAGAAAGTAAAGATCATTCAGAATAGAATGAAGTCAGCTTAGGATAGGCAGGTGAAGTATGCGAATATCAGACGCAGACCTCTGAGTTTCGATCAAGGAGACCGAGTCTGCTTGAAGATTTCTCCTTCCAGAAGCATTGTTCGATTTGGAAAGAGAAGAAAGCTATCTCCGAGATTCATTGGACCGTATGAGATTCTCGAGAAGTTAGGCGATCTTGCCTATTGACTTGCACTTCCTCCATATTTATCTGGTATTCACTACGTTTTTCACGTCTCTATGTTGCGCAAGTATCATCCAGATCCTTCTCATATTCTTCAGCCTGACGAAGCCAAGCTTGACGAGACTCTGAGCTAATTTGAGCGACCGATTCAGATCCTTGACCGAAAAGAGAAGCAGCTCAGAACCAAATCGATTCCTTTGGTGAAAGTTCAGTGGAGCTGTCACGGAGTCGAGGAAGTGACTTGGGAGACAGAATCTGACATGAGAAAACATTTTCTTGAGTTATTCGGATGACGTGAGTTCTTCTTACTGTGTTTTGTTCTTTATTCTATCTTATGTGATTGATTCTTATTGATTTCGAGGACGAAATCTCTTCTTAGAGGGGGAGAATTGTAACGCCCCAAATTTATCTTAATTGAGTTTATTTGAGATAATCAGAGATTACAGAGTTCAAGAGCCGACTTGATTTTGATCAGGGTCTATTTTGCAAATTTTGGAAATTTCAAGGACTAAAACGCAAATATGGAGTTTTATATAATATCTTGAGGCTTTGACTTGTCTTCATCACCTCCATCTACTTACCTTAGCTGATTCCTCCATTTGAGATGCCCCAAAGCTTCTCCAAGCTTTCAGATTTCGGTCCGAGCTCGATCCGTTCGTTGGAATTTATTTCTAAAGGCAGTTTAGCGATCACAGCAGCGAAAGCTTCGTTCTATCGTAAGATTTTCCTCGATCAGCTAGACTTCTATTTTGGATGTTGTTAGAATCGATCGAGTTTTGGTTATGTTGTTCTTGAAAAAGTTCTTATCGTTTATTCTTAGCCGGTTTTGAAATCAAGCGTCGTTCGGAATTGTTATGATTTTTGGAAGCATTTTTGAGAATGGAGTTTTTGAGATGTGTTGGATTTGTTTTGTTGTTGTTGTTTTAGCATTGAATTGAGTTGTTTGCAATGCTGTACTGCTGTCTGCATTTCCGGTTCGTTCAGTTTATAGCCGTTATGCCGTCGGTTTGAGTTTTGAGATTTTGAACCGTTATGAGTTGTAGAACTTGGGCATTGGGTTTTGTTCGTCGTTATTGATCATCTTTTGCCTCCGTACAGATTCGTTTGGAGTTTTTCGAGCCCAGAGTTAGCAGAAGTCGATCGTCAAAGAGTTGGACGAAGAGCGGTAAAGAGTTTACCTTGAGCGATGTTGTTGTTTAGGTTGTATAGTTTTTGATATAACCTTTTTTTGTAACTTATACAGAGTTGGAGCTATTCGTACCGAAAGGTAAAATCAGTCATCGTTTAGCGGGATAACATACTCGAGACAGTTGGTTCTTGAGTTTTCCCTTAAAATCACATACTTGCATCAATACTTGTTCTAGAATGTGGAGCATGTATTTTTTTGTTTGAGATTTGTTATATGGCTTAATGCTTTATGTTTTCTTATGCATTCATCTTGAGCCAAACCTTTGATTTCAGCGGGCAGAACGGCCCTTTTTATTTAGAAGTTTTGGGGGCTATGTTGCGAGTGTTCTGGGTTGTAGAAGTTCACCTAGTGTCAGCATAGTCCTCATAGTCGCACCAAAGTCTAGGAGATTTGGATACATGACACCACCTCGATTAGGAGAGTCGAGAGTTGTTACGTGATCTCATCCTCGGATCCCAAAAGCATGGCAGCAATCCCTTGTTTTATCAGAGTTGATATCCCGATTTTAAAGACATGCATTTCATTCGTATTGACATTGAATATGTTGTTGTCTTGAAAGCATGTTGTTGATATCCAGAGTGAGAGATAGGAGTGAGACTCGGTTTAGAAGTCGTTTCAGCATGTCAATCTAGTTTATGTATTGGAACATGTTTAGATCTCGAAATTCATTGTTTATGTTGTATCGAATATGCGAGCTTTATGGATTGAATGTTGTCGTTGCATGTATTATGAAACTCAATATATTTTGAATGTATTGTACTTGAGCATTGGCATGAATTTCTAATGTTTTTCATTTTGTACTGTCATCGCTCGATCGGTAGAGTTTGACCGATCGAGCGATGGACTTGTGACCATGTTTCTATTTTTGAAAAAGGGTGCCTGCTCGATCGGTTGAATATGACCGATCGAGCGGTGCTGGATTTATTCGGGCAGAGAGTTTGAGAATTTTGTTCGCTCGATCGGTTGAATTCTATCGATCGAGCGAGGCCCTGTTTAAAAAAAAAATCTTTTATTGCTTTAAATCTTGGATCTTGTTTGCTTAATTATTGTTTAATCCGAGATTATATGTTTAGAACCAAGGTCTTACAACGTCATTGTTTATGTAAGCAAGATGAAGTCATGGCTGACGTGTGGATGGGACTTCGGATGCTCTGAAGTCGAGTTTGGATGGTCCGAACGTGTTTAGAGGATCCGATCGATCGTGGATCGGACGGTCCGAAAGTTGTCTATAAATAGAGGGCTGAGACTTCATTTTCAAGTGCACCAATTCTTCTCTTCTCTCGTTTCTCTAGCCTTCTATCTTAGATCTAGGGCGTTCTAGACTTTCTTTTGGGAATTCGGAATCGGCAGCGCGGTCCAGGCGTCGTAGCGGAGCTGTGGCTTAGTTTTGAGACAAACGACAGCAAAGGGCTAACGACGGACGCAGGTATAACTTTGGCTCCTTATAGTAAATAGGGAGTATGCTATAGTATAGTTAAGGCTTTTAGAATAATATAATGATGTTAGTATTATTTGGCATTGTAGCGCGGGCTGTAGGCGCGGACTTAGAGATGGTAGAGCTTGCCTTTAGTTGAGGTACAAAAGTACTGTTCGAGATATCCCGACTGAGTATTCATGTATTATGTTCTTGCATGATTTATCTGACATGATTTTATGTGCATATTTTATGGCATGATCGTATGTTGCATGCATATTTCATATCAAGCTATATTCTTGGGATATTATGAGGTTTTACCCTATCCTGTTAGTAAATATATTTCCATCGATTTGGGTTCGGAGTATCCACTGGTATTTGGTATGAGAGCCACCTCCTGAAGCGATGGCACTTAGTGCTACATACCAGGGCCCGGTCTGTCTTTGATATCTGATCCTTGGCCTCTAGTTTCTATAGGCTGTAAACTTGCATTCATGCATTCATATAATATGATATACTCATACTCTTGTGCTGAGCGTTTATGCTCATGTCTCGTACTTTGTGTATTTGGACACCTTATTCCATGGGGCATGTTTGCAATTGGATGAGACAGGTGGATCCAGGAGGGACTAGGCAGTGGACGGCCAGCTGGGATTTTGCCTAGATTTTATTTTCTGATGGTTGTATAAGTATTTGGGAATTGTATAATGATTATTGCTTCCGTAGTTTATTCTGGTTTACTATTTTTATTTAAGTTTATTTCATGCTTAAAGTTCTGTTTAGTAGGTGATCTTGGTAAGGATCACTACAACTATGTTGTATCTTCTTTAAAAATTTCTATTTTTGTGATAACATTAGCGCCATATGTCTAAAAAATTCCAATTCAACATTTTTGCACCAAAAATATTGACATTAGACATCATTTTATTTGTGATCGCATCAAATGAAATAAAGTTGAACTTCAATATGTTGACATAAAAAATCAGCTTGCTAATATTTTTACAAAAAGACTAGATGAAAATAATTTTGCTGGTTTAGCACGGGGCCGGGTCCATCCCTAGTTCGGACCTTTCAAAAATTAGGTCATGCGCACTATTGACGTGTTGCCAATGTTTGTACACACAGACACATGCATGAGATCAGAGCTTTAAATGTATAGATTGGAGCTTCCGAACTGGACAGTTCAGAACAAGATGTGTATGTATAGATCGGAACTTCCGATCGAGGGATTGGAGCTTCCGAACGTTACCTATAAATAGGGGCTGAAATCCTCACAACTAGTGTGTGCTTGGATACGTTTGAGTGTGCATAAGATTATATTCTTAGGTTTTAGCCTTATACTCGAGATTCAGGCAATAGCGAGGTGCTATGGGACATGTAGCGAAGTTGTTCCCAAGAGTTATGGATTCAACAGCAAAAGGCTGACTACAAACGCATATATAACCCTAGATCCCTAATATTATTAGGGAGTATCTACTAGCTTAGTTAAGGCTTTTAGATCAGTATTAGTGATATGGTTAATATTGTCTTGTAGGATTGGACCCTAGAGTGCTGCTATTAGGACTGCCTTAACGAGGTACGTAAGTACTGACTGAGATAGCCAGCGAGTATACATGCTTATATGTTGTATTTATGTATCATGATACATGTTTTAATACATTGTTGCATATGCATATTCATGTTGAGCTGAGTCTCCTTCAAGATAGCCTTTGTAGTAGGTCACTCAACCCTATATTTCTTGTTATATTATCTGACATCGGGAGACATCGTGTTGACAAAGACTGATGCTACGGTGTTTCGGACGAGTGTATGGATGTACCTAGCGGAGTAGACCCCAGATGGTACTACATACTCATTGGTGCTCAGACTGAGCAGAAATTGAGATAACAGTACCTAGTCATTTGCATGCATCATACTAGGTTTGTATAATCGTGTTAATCGTATTGAGCATAGTCGCTCACATCCAATGTTTTGTTTCTTGGACACCCTATTTGATGGGACAAATCTCGGGTTGGATGACGTCGGTGCGTTGAGACATGGTTGAGAGCTAGTGTTGTGGATGCAATGAATTTCAATTAGTTCGGTAGTGTTGTTACTGACTATTCGATATAGTTTTTTAAACCGTTTATTACCTTTGGTTTTATTCACCAGTTGTACACCACCGATTTGGTTTGTAACCAAGTTTTAGTTTTTGCGGTTTAATCCATTGCTTTAGTTATCCTGATTGCATGCTTATTAAAGTTATTAGTAAGTGACCTGGGTAGAACCACTACATTGTCTGACACCGTCAGAGAAAAGGAAGATAAAATCTTTGGTGTGAAATTTTCTTGATTCAAGTATTCTTGGATTAGATGACTTCTTGTAGATAACGATGTTAAGAATTGATTAATGGGAAAACTCTAAGTTCAGAGTATGTTGATCAGTGGTATTAAATTCGAGTAGGAATCAGGAACCAGTAGTTGTTGCCTAACTAGATGGATCTTTTTATGCCTAAGCATTAGCCACGGTGAATTGGTATCAGTGCATGATAACGGTGATGAAATTGTAATTGTCCTATAATCCTGTAGTTCTTAAGGAACTTAGCAAGGAAAGAGTACCTTGGGGAAACTTTCGGCATAGTACATAACATTTACATTTAGAATTTCTTAGCTATTTGGGAATTTGTCCGAAGTGCCTATGTCTAGATTTCAAAAATTATCCCTTTATCTAACGATAAAGGTTTGATATTCAACTACTGTTGGAATAGAATTTCCATTTTTAAATGCATTATTGTCTAACTCCGTCAGAAATGAGAGAACATAATCATTAAGGTAAGATCTATTTGACTTGTTCTTTACAAGACACTAGTTGCCGATTCGTACTCTGGAGAATATTAATGATCAAGTGTAATTGCTCAACGGGCTCTGGCAAGATTGTAACAGTGATTGAACTAGTGGTGTTCAATGATACTATCTGAGGCCTAAAGTTTTACCGGGTCTGGCAAGATTTTTGTAGCTAATTTCATGTGTTTACACGCTAGACCATTGACAAGTCACTTGAAATAGTACCATAGATTGCGACAGAGTTCTAAGAACTTCGCAAGTATTTGATTTTCCTATTTGTGCGGACATAATTTTGTGATTCAATTATTTGACAAATTCATGGTTGCCTATGGGTTAAAGATCGTGGGTATTCTCATTTTTAATACGAAGGCAATTGTTTAAAGCCGTGAGTCAGAAAACATCTTGTGATTAATAATATTGGTACATTGTACTAATATATTTGAGTTTCCATTCTTTAAGACATCATGTCATGCTAATGTTGAGCTTGAGTTTATGTTATACTCATTATCAAATAGATTTTGGAACAGCTAATTTGTGGTAACACTGATGCAGTGGTTTAGGCCCAGTGTTGTGGAAAAGATGTGCCCTCCAAGATAGACAGATTCCACAAGCAGTCTCTACTTTTGCAAGGAAATAATTTTTATACCGACCTCTCGGTGTGTGATAAGTGTATTTTATAAAATTAATTTAATTATGATTTTAATTGTTAATTTTTTGTTTCGAGCATATTTATTTTTAGTATTGTTGTTTTTGTGCTTGTAGGAGAATTATTAAAATTGTGTGGAAAAGAAGAATAAAAGAATAAAAGAAGAAGCTGTAAAGAAAATGAGAAAAGAAAAGAAAATGGAAGAATAAAAGAAAAGGATAAAGAAAAGAAAAAAGAAAAGAGAAAAGTTAGCGCTGTTGTTTATCGCTAAGGAAGGAGGAATGAAGAGAAAACGCGCTGATTCTGAGGAGCTTGGAAAAATAAGAGTGTGAACATTATGCGCGCCCGCCTAGATTATTGAGCGTCTGCCCCGTTGCAATTCTCGGTATTTTAATTATTGTGGGAAAGGAAACTTTCATGGGATTTTATTGCGCTTTTACTTTGACATATAAAAGGGAATTAGAAGTTAGATTTGAGGGGATCCGCCGCACTTCAGAGAAGAGATTTTAGAGAATTTGATCGTGAGAATTTTGAAGGAGGATTCTGTGCTTACTTGAAGAAAAAATACGGAGATCGATCGATTGGACATAGAAGACCGACGACGGATTTGTTTTCTATCTTTTATTTGTTAAATTTTGATTTGATGTTTATTTTTCTGAACATGAATTATTTTTATCAAAATTTTATTATGAACTAAATTTTAAGAGTCTAGAGGTCGGATGAAACCTGGTGTAGACACCTTCATGAATTTTTGATTTTATTGAATTGAGTTCCTCTAGATTAATTGTTTTTCTAGTATTGAATGTCTTTTTAATTACCTGATCAATAATTGAATTGTAATATTTATTTGAAATCTGGCACTTGGGAGAGGGGATTTTGAATATGACGAATAGAATTTACACCGTTAATTGTTTATATAGCACGGGAGAGTATATAACATTAATGGAGCTTTAAAAAGAACATTGTTTTGCATAGATCACTACAAGTAGATTCTTAATAGGGATATTGAAATTGAATTATAGTTGATAAATATTATTTATTGCTCGGGAGAAGTAAATAATACACTTAAATGTTCTTGTCTATTAATTAAATGGAATTCATGACAATAAATTATTTATGAGTGATTGTTGTTGAAACCAGGTGAAATCTAAACTTCTAGACCATTTTTATCTTATTGATTAATTTCTAAAAATTGTGTGCGTGCTATAAAAAATCGATTGTTTATTTTATTTTTATGCAAACTTCTCAATTATTAATTTTTTAGATAAAGTTTAAACTATTTTAATTACAAGTACTGAATATTTTCATTTTACTCCTCGTGGGTTTGACACTTTATTCATCGTTATATTTAAACTTAACATTGTGCACTTGCGGGCACAAATATCGCAACAAGTTTTTGGCGCCGTTGCCGGGGATTAATTTTTTTATTTTTTTAGTCTTGTTACCAATTAGTCTAGATTTTAATTTAGAGTTTTTCTTTATTTTAATTTAAGTTTCTAATTGATCTCTTTTTGTTCGTTATTGCAGTTCATGCGAAGATCTCAAAGTGCAAATTCTCTACTTTTTTATCTGGAGATCGAGCGAACTGCTCGTGCTTTGAGAAGAGCGAGAAGATAAGAAGTTGATAGAATGGCTAAAGAGAATGTGAATCAAGCTCCCTTGGTGCCAATTAGAGATCACTTCTGGCTGAGGATCCAGACTCACTATTCTTGAATCGCTCGAGGAACTATCAATGCCAATAATTTTGAATTGAAGCCGGCCTTGATCAATATGGTTCAGCAGAACCAGTTTAATAGGAGTGCAACTGTCGATCCTCATCTACACCTACGCACTATCTTGGAAATAACCGATACGGTAAAGATGAATGGGTTCCTGAAGATATTATTCACTTACAGTTATTTTCTTTTTCTCTCAGGGATCAAGCTCGGAGCTGGCTACAATCATTGCCATTGGGGAGTATTACTACATGCGAGGATATGGGGGTTAAATTTCTAGCGAAATATTTTTCACCTGCCAAGTCCACCCAATTGAAGATAGAAATAATCAATTTTAGGCAGATGGATGCTGAGCAACTCTACGAGGCGTGGGAAAGGTATATAGATTTACTTAGATGTTGTACTAACCACAATTTTGCAGATTGGGAGCAGATCGAGTGGTTTTACAATGTACTGAATGCGCCCACAATTATGTCGGTGGATTCTGCTACTGGAGGTACCATGTTTGCAAAGGATCCAGCTCAGGCCTACGATATGCTGGAACAGATGACAATAAATAGTTTTCAATGGCCCTCTGATCGTATGGAAGTTAAGAAGCCTGTTGGAGTGTATGTAGTGGATTCTGTCACATCTATTACTGCCCAATTATCTGCACTGACTACACAAGTTGCCGCGTTGAATAAAGTGAGTGTTGTAGAACCAGCAGGTGTTCTGGGTGCTATGGACGAATCTCATCTTTCTGTATAAGTGCAGTACATAAATCAAAGAGGTTATGGAGGCTACGGAGGTAATCCTGTTCCCAATACTTATCACCCTAGTTTGCGAAATCATGAAAATCTTTCTTACGTTAACAATAACAATGTGTTGAATCCTCCGGGGTTCATTACAAATAAGGGTTAAGGTAAGCCGTCTTTAGAGGATGTTGTTAGTAACTTTGTCCAGGAATCGAGCAAAAGAATGGCGAGAACTGAGTCTCGTGACAGCTTAGAGAAACGTGTGGCCAACATGGGCGTTGTGCTTCAATCCATTGATACTGGCATTGGGCAATTGGTGAACACACTGAAAGAAAACAACCACGGTCAATTCCCAAGAAATACTGAGGTGAATCCCATAGAACAGTGTAAGAGTTGTGGAGTGGGAAAGAAGTTGGAGTCCAAGAACCTGCTGTTGATAAGAAGAAATTTGAGGAAAAAGTCGAGGAGAAGGAGATTGAACCTGAGCAGAAACCGATGTACAAGCCTCCACTTTCATATCCCCAAAGGTTCAAGAAAAAGACTCTTGATGAGCAGTTCTCCAAATTTTTGGAGATTTTCAAGAGGATTCATATCAACATCCCCTTTGCTGATGCTTTGGAGCAAATGCCGAATTACGCGAAGTTCATCAAGGAGGTGATGTCGAAGAAAAGGAGGTTGCTAGAGAACGAAGTGGTAAATTTAAATGAAGAGTACAGTGCGGTGCTTCAAAAGAATATGCCACAAAATCTGAAAGAACTAAGGAGTTTTACTATTTCTTGTTCAATTGGTGGATCTCATATTACTACTTCATTATGTGATTTAGGGGCCAATATTAATTTAATGTCAATTTCTGTTTACAGGGCATTGAATCTTGGAGAGATGAAGCCGACATCGATCACTCGGCAGTTGGCAGATAGAAGCATCAAGTATCCACGAGGTGTCGTAGAAGAAGTACTCATCAAGGTGGATAAATTCATCTTTCTGGCGAATTTTGTGATTCTGTATAGGGAAGAAGAGCATGCCAAGCCATTGATTTTTGGGAGACCATTTTTGGCTACGGCGGATGCAAAAATTGAAGTGACTAAGGGTGAATTGTCGATGGGTGTGAAAGGCAAACGAGTAATTTTTAATATATTCATGAAGGCACCAAATCCACTCATTGAAGAATTATGTATGATTGAGCCGGTTGTGAAGCTAGAGGGCTGTCAAAGAGTTGATATTGCAGTTGAATCCTCAAAGAAGAGAGAGTCAAGTTCACCCAAGAAGAAGACCACGAAAAAGAAAGAAAAATTTAAAATGCGGTTCGTGGAATATATTTGGCGTGTGAAAGAGAAAGAAAAGACCGTCTAACACCGGTGAAAATCGGGCCGACGACTATAAACCAAGCGCTACTTGGGAGGCAACCCAAGCTTTTTTTATTTTATTTACTTTTATTTTCATTTTATTTAATTTTTTATTAATTATTTATTTAAAATATTATTATCAATTTTTGAAGCTTAATTCTTGTCAATTTTCAAATTTTTTCTGGCTTAGAAATCTCAAATTCCAGACTAAGGTGCACCCGCCCCTCTTAATCTGCGCGCCCGCACTATGTCTGGGAGAAATTAATTTTGAAGTGCGCACACACGGCGCGCCCGCGCCATTTTTCTTGCGCGCCCACACAATCTTTACGCTTCAATGATGCTAGGAATAACGCACCAAGCACGATCGCGCATCCAAACCGCACGTACTACAGCGCAATAGCACATCTAAATGGCGTCTCATGAAGCGCAATCGTGTATCCCCAACCGCACTTAATCATGTACAAATGTGCACACCAAGGGCACAAACTCAAGCGCAAATGCGCATCTCAACAGCGCATCTTAAGCACAATCGCGCATCTGAAAGGTGCTACTTCACGCGGAATATATTTTCTTTAGAGATTAAATTATGCATTTAATTTCTCTTTGCTCGCGGCTCTCGCACTTTCACGATTAAATCCACACAAGTTCTTGCCTCTATAAATCTTCGGATCAACCAAATTATCTATGGTATTTGGGATTTAATCTTCGTCTCACAAGGCCGAGCATCTTAGACTTTGTTCTCTGCCGCATATACGCTCAAACAGGGATTTCTAAGGGGGTCGTTTGGAAGATTTGTGAAATTCCTTGAAACGATAAACAGCTAAATTTTTCTCTCAAATTTGATCCATGTTCAAAAATTGTGACTTGAGGTGAGTTGTTTTCTATGAATTGCGGTAACGAGAATATTTGATGCCTGTGTAATTGAATAGCATTGAAGTAGTGCATGCCAAATGTTTGATGAATTATATGGGCTAAAATCTTGTCTTCAACATTGTTGTGCTGTGTATTTGAGATTTTGATAATTCGATCGACAATTGATTTCTGTTGATTTATTGAGTTATAATGCCACCGAAAACTAAAGGAAAGGGAGCACTTTCTTCTTCCTCTGCTGTCCCATATGATCGACACCGTTTTTGGAATGCCACGGCCGAGTCCTACTATGTTGAGTTGATGGAGAAGGAAATGCAGAAAGAAAGGGGAATAAGCCAGAGAGAGTACAATGCTCCGACATTAATTGAAGTAAGGAGAAGAGGTTGGGAATCATTTGTCAAGAGTCCGCCAGAGGCTGTTATATCTTTGGTTCATGAGTTTTACGTCAATTTAATGATCAAAGATGTGAACCTTAAAGTCAGAGTTCGAGGAAAAATGGTGGCTTTTGACAGAAGCACAATTAATACACTCTATGGCATGCCAAATGTTGAAGATGATGAATATCAGGTATTCAAGAGTGGTCCATTTCCTGATAATCTTGTACTTCAAACTTTGTGTCATGATGGGGCGGAATGGAGGATAAATGCAAAGCAGGAACCTGTTACATTTTCCTCCATCTTTCTTCGACGAGAAGCAAATAATTGGCATGAGTTTGTGGCTGCCAGGATGTTTCCATCTGGGCATACATCAGATGTGACTAGAGCTAGCGCTAGTCTTGTGTACTGCATAATGATAGGGAAATCCGTTGATGCTGGGAGGGTGATTCAGGAGTCTATTATTGCTGTTGTTAGGGGTTTATCGACCATCAATATGCCCCACTCATCCTTGATTACAGAACTTTGCCTGAGCACCGATGTTGTGTGGGATGATACAGAGCAGCTTCTTGAGATTCGATGTCCTATAAAAATTATCGGTGCATTGAGACGAGATAAGAAGAAGAAGGCGGCAAGTACTTCTGAACAGTTAGCTGAACCACCGCAGCCCTCTGAGCCACTACCACACTTTGAGCCAACTTTTCCTCATTCGGGAGGACCTATGTCACTACCGTCGCATCTGACCGCTGAGTATTCTGCTCCTGATGATTCTAAGGTCGTGCTTGCTCAGATGAAGAAGCATTGGAAGATGATGCGAGTTCATATGGAATACATGCATAATTTCACTGCAGCTCTCGCTAAGAATTATCCTCCCACAGATGTGCCTTATCCATCTCCTCCACAGTGGTCGCCTGATGATGATACTGCTGCTGCAGCGCCTTTTTTCCATGGAGATGATGATGATGACACCGAGTCCTGATGCTCGGTGTTGAAAGTACGAGTCCTTGTTTTTTTCTTGCATTTAATCATTGAGGACAATGAATTTAATAAGTTTGGGGGGTGAATAATCATTTTTGCATGTCTGATTGATGAATTTGAAATTGAATTTTATGTTGAGGAGCACATGATATGATAAATTGCAGTGCTTGTGTTTTTTGTTTCGTTTATTTTGCTTGTGTTTTCTTTTTGTTTAGTGTTTGTGTTTTGTGTTTTTTTTTTGAAAAAAAAATTGAAAATTAGAAAACAAAAAGAAAAATGACATATGACAATGAATGAGGTGAAAATAGAATTTTAATCTAGTATCGGTGAAATTTTTCTTGAGTTCTAAAAAAAAAACAAAATTATGCACTATGCCATGATTGTCTAGACCCTAGTTATTAGAGAAGCTTTGTGATTTTGTGAGTGAATTGGATGATTTTATTTTTAACTTTGGTGATTTATGCTTGAAACTGAGTTAGACTTCTGTAAGGCCCTGAAATTACTTTTCGTGATTTTTGGAATTGATTATTATTTATTTGGAGATTTATTGAGCCGGGATTGAATCGAATTTAATTGGGAGTTTCAGGGACCGGAATGCAAAATTTGGATTTTTATTATTATCCAAGAAAGTTGATCTTTCCCCCATCACTTCACCATCACCTCACTCACTCCTTCCCTCTCCCCTCCTCTCCTTTTTTTTGTACGTACTGAAGCGAAGCCATGGGAGACGATTCTCCAAGCTTCCTTTCCGTCTGATTCGCTCGATCTGACCGTTAGATTTCATTTCCGAGTTGAGATTCATGATCACCGCAACGAAGGCTTCGTTCTGACGTAAGCTTTGCTACGATCCTCAAACTTTGATTTTTGTCGGGTTGTCAAAATTTGATAATCTTGGAGTATGTTGTTCTTGAGCTAGCATAGATCGTGTATTCGAATTTGGTTTGGAAAAAGAACGAAGTTTGGATTTTATATGAATTTTTAGGCTTAAGTTCGAAAATGGGGTTTTGTTTTTGGTTGGATTTTGATGGATTGGTTAGTTGGGAAAGTTGATATGAGTTGTTTGGAATGATTTGATGATGTTGATGATTTTTGGTTTGATCGGTTTTAGCCGTTATGCCGTCGAAATCGAGTTTTGGTTTATCGGTTGTTTGTTTGGTTCAATTCCAGGTTTGTTTGAGTTGTTGGATTGACATCGAATCCGTATATTCTTCATTTTAGATTTGGATTGGAGTTTTGGGTTTTGGATCGAACTTGGGAGTTGATCGAATTGAGAATCAAAGACGGTATATTGATTAAGTGTATTTGTTTTCTATTGGTTGTGATTCGATTGGTTATTTATTTGAGTTCGTTGTTATTTTCAGATTTGAATCCTCGACGGATTTAAAAGGTAAAAGATGACATTGATTCGAATGGGGTAGAATACTCGAGTTTGGCTGATTCTCGAGCCCCAAAAATTACATGTTGCATGATATTTGTTCGTGTGAACTTGATTTATGATTTGTTTACACTTGCATTCATATTGAGCCAATTATTTGATTCGTTTTGAATATAGACGATTTAAAGGGCTATATTGAAGTGGCTTTGGATTTCGAGTTTTTCCAATTGCCAGAATACTTCTTATAGTTGCTCTGAAGTCTAGGGGTTGAGTTGAACGACATCCACCCCGAATGGGTGTCTCGGTGAGTTGTTGTGAATACTTGGCCCCGGGATACCAACCGAATACCGATTGATATTTCGATTATCTGATTTGATAGTCCCGAGTTTTGAAGTCATGCATTCATTCATTCTCATTTTGATTTGTTATTGATTATTGCATTTCAATCTGAGGTGTTTATCTGATATTGCATGTCTGTCTCTCTTACTTAGAAATTCTATTTCTAACCAGTTATTCGGCTGTTGTCTTTGTTTGTATGTGTACTTGGCAACAGGAGGATCAGGAGCTGGACCGAGTCGTCTTGGTTAGCTCAGGGTGAGATTGATAGAAGTGAGACTCCGCAGTCTAGGGTCGAGTCGATTGGATTTGTTTTAGTTTTGTTGAGTCGTTGGAACTCTTTGATGGAACTCGACCTAGTTTTTTATTTTGGGCAGAACCTAGATTTGTCATGTTCTAAATATTGATTTGTATTGTGTTGAGTTGGAATTATTTAGAATTGCCTTTGTTGAATTTTCGCAGGCTCCTCGACCTCTCTGCCCATTTTGCCTGCGCGCGGGCGAGGCATCACCTCGCGCTCGCGCGAGGAGCCTGGAGAGGCTCGGGAGATTTTGCCCGCGTGCGCGCAAGCTCTCCTCTCGCGCGGGCGCAATCATTTCCGCGAGCCTCTGCTCGCGTAGCCTGCTCGCGCGCTGAGGTGATGACCTTGCGCGGGCGCGAGGCTCTCCTTGTAAAAAAAAAAATAATAATTTGATTCATTTTTACGCGGCTCTTCGTGTTTGATTTTGTGTAATTATTCGATAATATGAGATTAGAAATGGGGTCTCACATTAAGTGGTATCAGAGCCATAAGATTCGTGGATTTGAACTAGAGTGAGCGGGGTAGATCGAGTCCGCATGAATTGACTTCTCGCATGTAATTAATTTATTTAAATGATTATTTTAAATACGTGCGAGCATGCTTTATTGATTCCTGAATTAATTGAATTACATGATTTGTGAATTAATTTATAAAGCATGAATTACGTGATATATATATGTAAATGTGCTATTATCTGTCATTGGATATCATTGAGGTTCATGAGTAATCAGAGCAGAGTTTGGACACCAAGGTTTTGAGATTGAGATTGAGATATTGTGTCCTAACCCTTTGATGTCAGATGGCACCTCGACGATCTATGAGAAGGAATCTACCACCTTTGACTACTCCTTCTACTGAGAATCCGCATCCAGTAGTAACTCCTTTGAATGATCAGGATAGTACAGGAGTGGATCAATTTGATGCAACCGCGACCCCGATGGAGACTCTAATGAAGAGATTTCGATCGTTCCGACCGCCTAACTTGACTGGTACCGAGAACTCCATTGACTCCGAGAGTTGGCTAGATGACATGGATGAGCTCTTCGATTCTCTAGACTATAACGATGACAGCAGAATCAGGTTAGTCAGTCATCAGTTGCAGGGTGTCGCCAAGAAATGGTGGACCACGACCAAGAGGGCAAATGAGAATCGAGGCACCGTTGTTACTTGGGGATTATTCAAGACTGAGTTCTACAAGCGGTTCTTTCCTGTCTCTTATCGCAAGGAGAAAGGTGCCGAATTTGCGAATCTGAAGAAAGGGAACTTGAGCATCGAAGACTATGTGAGCAAGTTTGATAGTCTTTTGAGGTTCGCACCTCATGTCGCAGACAACGAGGAAGCCAAAGCCGATCATTTCATCAACGGCTTGAACCCTGAGATCTTCATTTTGGTCAGTACCGGGAGACCCAACAATTTCGCAGATGCCATGGATCAGGCGAAAGGAGCCGAAGCTGGGATTTTGATGCAACGAGGAAATCAGATAGCTACTCAGCAGCAGCAGAGATCTTTTTAGAACCAGCCTGTTCAGTTTCAGCCTCAGCAGTCCCAGTATCTGTACCAACCTTCTCAGCAGTCGAATCAGCCTCAGAGGGTTGAGGGAGGCAACAGTGGTAGAAACAGGCGAGATCAGTATCGACCGAAGGGGAAGCAGTTCAAGAAGTCTGGGAACAGTTCATCGAGTTCCAGTGGGTCTAGACAGTTCAGTTCTGGGAAAAATTCTGGGTTTTCTGGAGCATCGTGTAGCAAGTGTGGAGGACGCCACCCAACGGATCAATGCCGAGGCGTGATTGGTAGTTGCAATATCTGTCAGCAGCCGGGTCACTTTGCTAGAGTCTGTCCTCAGCGAGGATCCGATAGAGCTCAGAGCGGTAGTTCTTCTCGACCGCCAACTCAAACCGAGAGGTCATCTTTTGCAGTTCATTCTTTTTAGCCCCAGCAGAAATCTCGTCATGGGGGTAATCAGAATCAGAACCAACCTCCTCGACAGCAGGAAAGGGTGTTTGCCTTGACAGAGGATCAGGCCAATGCAGCTCCGAATGATGTGATAGCAGGTAACTGTTTAATCTTTGGTTATCCTGCGTTTGTTTTGATTGATACGGGTGCTTCTCACTGTTTTATTTCTGAAAGATTTGTCGTGATGCATGATTTGTATGCCGAGCCATTATCTGATGTTGTTTCAATTACTTCACCTTTGGGTGGGGAGACTGTTTCGATGAGATTGGTCTGTAACTGTGTGTTAGAATCCAAGGAAAATTTGATTGAAATTGACTGCATTGTACTTGGTTTATCTGACTTTGACTGTATTGTCGGGATTGATGCTCTGACCAAGTATAGGGCGACAGTAGATTGCTTTCAGAAAGTGGTTCGATTCAGACCTGAGATGATAGATGATTGGAAGTTTTTTGGTAAGGGTTATCGATCCAGAATTCCTTTGATTTCTGCGTTGTCCATGTCTCGTTTGCTTCAGAAAGGAGCAGAAGGATTCCTGATTTATGAAGTAGATGTACAGAGGTCTAGTCCTGAGTTGACTGAGATACCGGTGGTTAGCGAGTTTCCGGACGTGTTTCCAGATGAATTTCTTGGTTTGCCGCTGATTCGAGAGATCGAATTCAACATCGAACTTGCACCAGGTACTCAGCTTATTTCGAAAACACCTTATCGGATGGCTCCGTTAGAATTGAAAGATTTGAAGGAGCAGTTAGAAGATTTGATTGCCAAGGGATACATCCGACCTAGCGTATCGCCTTGGGGTGCTCCAGTGCTTTTTGTGAGGAAGAAAGACGGTTCTATGCGACTCTGCATCGACTATCGCCAGTTGAATCAAGCGACGGTCAAGAACAAGTATCCTCTTCCGAGAACTGATGACCTTTTTTATCAATTTCAAGGTTCTTCAGTGTATTCGAAGATAGATCTGAGATCAGGGTATCATCAGCTAAGGGTTCGCAATGAGGATGTGCCTAAGACAGCTTTCAGAACCAGATATGGGCATTTCGAGTTCATAGTCATGCCTTTTGATTTGACCAATGCTCCAGCAGTTTTTATGGACCTGATGAATCGCATCTTTTAGTGGTATTTGGATGAGTTCGTCATTATCTTCATTGACGATATTCTGATCTATTCGAAGAACCGTTCAGATCATGCAGAGCATTTGAGGATTGTATTGCAGACTTTGCGAGCCAAACAGTTGTATGCTAAGCTATCGAAGTGCGAGTTTTGGTTGGACCGAGTTGTGTTTCTAGGTCACATTGTATCAGGAGATGGAATTTCTGTTGACCCCAGTAAGATCGAGGCAGTTATGAATTGGCCGAGACCGACATCAGTGCCAGAAATCCGTAGCTTCATGGGTTTGGCGGGGTATTATCGCCGATTTATCGAGGGTTTCTCTTCAATTGCAAAACCGATTACCCAGTTGACCCAGAAGAATGCACCGTTTGTTTGGTCTGAGGAGTGCGAGGCCAGTTTTGTTGAGTTGAAGAAGAGATTGACCAGCGCTCCGATCTTGTCTATTCCATCAGGTACGGAAGGTTATTCCGTTTACTGTGATGCTTCTCACCGTGGTCTTGGATGAATTCTTATGCAGAGGAAGCATGTCATAGCTTATGCTTCGAGGCAACTGAAGCCGCACGAGACTCGTTATCCGATCCATGACCTTGAGCTTGCGGCGATTGTGTTTGCTTTGAAGACCTGGCGCCATTATATTTTTGGTGAGTCATTTGAGATATTTTCTGACCACAAGAGCCTGAAGTACTTGTTTTCCCAGTCCGAGCTGAACATGAGGCAGAGGAGATGGATGGATTTGCTTAAGGATTTCGACTGTGAGATCAAGTATTATCCTGGAAAGTCGAATGCAGCTACAGATGCTCTTAGTCGGAAGCTCTGTGCATTATCCATTTCTACGATTGGTGTTTCTCAGATGATAGAAGACTGTTGTACTTCTGGTTTGGAGTTCGAGACCGATAGAAGATCCATCAGAGTTTTTGCAATTCAGGTCGAGCCAGAGTTGTTTCAGTCGATCAGAGAGGCTCAGAGATCTGATCCGAGCATTCAGAGTTCGATAAAGAAGGTCAGATCAGGTCATCAGTCAGAGTTTCAGGTCAGGGATGATGTGTTATTTGTGAATAACCGTATTGTGGTGCCCGATGTTTCTGAGTTGAGACAGCGTATTCTTCGAGAGGCGCATTGCAGTCGGTTCAGTGTTCATCCTGGAGGTCGAAAGTTGTATAACGACTTGAAGACTCAGTTTTGGTGGAAACAGTTGAAAGGATATGTCACAAGATTTGTGTCTCGTTGTCTGAATTGTCAACAGGTGAAAGCCGAGAGGAAGAAACTAGGTGGTTTATTGCACAGTTTGCCTATCCCGGAATGGAAGTGGGATCATATCTCTATGGATTTTTTCATGAAGCTACCGCGTTCAGTCAGAGGTTGTGATGCAATTTGAGTAGTGATTGACCGGTTGACGAAATCTGCTTGTTTTATTCCATACAATATGACATACCATCACGATCAGATGGCCGAATTGTATGTCAGAGAGGTTGTGAGATTGCACGGTGTGCCGAAGTTGATAGTGTCAGACAGAGATCCGAGATTCACTTCTCACTTCTGGCACAGTTTACAGGAGGCATTGGGTACTCGTTTGCACTTGAGCACGGCATATCACCCGCAGACCGACGGTCAGTCCGAGCGTACGATCCAGACTTTGGAGGATATGCTTCGTGCAGTAGTTCTTGATTTTGGATCAGGTTGGCAGGAGTCTTTACCTCTCGTGGAGTTTTCGTACAATAACAGCTTCCAAGCGAGTATTGGAATGGAACCTTTCGAAGCTTTGTACGGGAAAAAGTGTAGATCTCCGTTGTTTTGGGACGATATTTCGGAATCACCTGAGTTGGGTCCAGATATGATTCGCGATATGGCAGAGCAGGTGAAGTTGATTCGAATCAGAATGAAGACAGCCCAAGATCGACAGGCCAAGTATGCGAACATCAGACGCAGAACACTATGTTTTGAGCAGGGAGACCGTGTGTTTCTGAAGATTTCTCCATTCAGAGGCACTGTCAGATTCGGAAAGAGAGGAAAGTTGTCGCCGAGGTTTATTGGTCCGTATGAAATTCTGGAGAAGATAGGCGATCTTGCCTATAGGATTGCTCTTCCTCCGTCTCTTTCAGGTTTCCACGATGTGTTTCACGTCTCGATATTGCGGAAATATCAACCGGATCCGTCGCATGTTCTTCAGCCAGACGAGGCCGAACTTGATGAGACTCTGAGTTACTTCGAGCGACCGATTCAGATTCTCGACAGAAAAGAAAAACAACTTAGAAACAAGTCGATTCCATTGGTGAAGATTCAGTGGAGTAGTCACGGAGTTGAAGAAGCGACTTGGGAGACTGAATCTGATATGAGGCAGCGATTTCCAGAATTATTCGATTGAGGTGAGTTCATTTTCAGTGGGATTCTTTCTTGTTCAGTCTGTGATCTGTCAGATTTCGAGAACGAAATCGAATCTTAGAGGGGGAGAATTGTAAGGCCCTGAAATTACTTTTCGTGATTTTTGGAATTGATTATTATTTATTTGGAGATTTATTGAGCCGGGATTGAATCGAATTTAATTGGGAGTTTCAGGGACCGGAATGCAAATGTTGGATTTTTATTATTATCCAAGCAAGTTGATCTTTCCCCCATCACTTCACCATCACCTCACTTACTCCTTCCCTCTCCCCTCCTCTCCTTTTTTTCATACGTACTGAAGCGAAGCCATGGGAGATGATTCTCCAAGCTTCCTTTCCGTCTGATTCGCTCGATCCGACCGTTAGATTTCATTTCCAAGTTGAGATTCACGATCACCGCAACGAAGGCTTCATTCTGACGTAAGTTTTGCTACGATCCTCGAACTTTGATTTTTGTCGGGTTGTCAGAATTTGATAATCTTGGAGTATGTTGTTCTTGAGCTAGCATAGATCATGTATTCGAAGTCGGTTTGGAAAAAGAACGAAGTTTGGATTTTATATGAATTTTTAGGCTTAAGTTCAAAAATGGGGTTTTGTTTTTGGTTGGATTTTGATGGATTGGTTGGTTGGGGAAGTTGATATGAGTTGTTTGGGATGATTTGATGATGTTGATGATTTTTGGTTTGATCGGTTTTAGCCGTTATGCCGTCGAAATCGGTTGTTTGTTTGGTTCAATTCCGGGTTTGTTTGAGTTGTTGGATTGACATCAAATCCGTATATTCTTCATTTCAGATTTGGATTGGAGTTTTGGGTTTTGGATCGAACTTGGGATTTGATCGAATTGAGAATCAAAGACGGTATATTGATTGAGTGTATTTGTTTTCGATAGGTTGTGATTCGATTGGTTATTTATTTGAGTTCGTTGTTATTTTCAGATTTGAATCCTCGACGGACTTAAAAGGTAAAAGATGACATTGATTCGAATGGGATAGAATACTCGAGTTCGGCTGATTCTCGAGCCCCGAAAATCACATACTGCATGATATTTGTTCGTGTGAACTTGATTTATGATTTGTTTACACTTGCATTCATATTGAGCCGATTATTTGATTCGTTTTGAATATAGACGATTTAGGGGGTTATATTGAAGTGGCTTTGGATTTCGAATTTTTCCAATTGCCAGAATACTTCTTATAGTTGCTCTGAAGTCTAGGGGTTGAGTTGAACGACATCCACCCCGAATGGGTGTGTCGGTGAGTTGTTGTGAATACTTGGCCCCGGGATCCCAACCGAATACCGATTGATATTTCGATTATCTGATTTGATAGTCCCGAGTTTTGAAGTCATGCATTCATTCATTCTCATTTTGATTTGTTATTGATTATTGCATTTCAATCTGAGGTGTTTATCTGATATTGCATGCCTGTCTCTCTTACTTAGAAATTATATTTCTAACCGGTTATCCGGCTGTTGTCTTTGTTTGTATGTGTACTTGGCAACAGGAGGATCAGGAGCTGGACCGAGTCGTCTTGGTTTGCTCGGGGTGAGATTGATAGAAGTGAGAATTTTGGAGGATTTTGTGCTTACTTGAAGAATATCGTGAGAATTTTTGGAGGATTCTGTGCTTACTCGAAGAACAAATACGGAGATCGATCGATTGGACATAGAAGACCGACGACGGATTTGTTTTCTATCTTTTATTTGTTATATTCTGATTTGATGTTTATTTTTCTGAACATGAATTATTTTTATCAGAATTTTATTATGAACTAAATTTTAAGAGTCTAGAGGTCGGATGGAACCTGGTGTAGACACCTTCATGAATTTTTGATTTTTTTGAATTGAGTTCATCTAGATTAATTATTTTTCTAGTATTGAATGTCTTTTCAATTACCTGATCAATAATTGAATTGTAATATTTATTTGAAATCTGGCACTCGGGAGAGGGGATTTTGAATATGACTAATAGAATTTACACCGTTAATTGTTTATATAGCACGGGAGAGTATATAACATTAATGGAGCTTTAAAAAGAACATTGTTTTGCATAGATCACTACAAGTAGATTCTTAATAAGGATATTGGAATTGAATTATAGTTGATAAATATTATTTATTGCTCGGAAGACGAAAATAATACACTTAAGTATTCTTGGCTATTAATTGAATGGAATTCATATCAATAAATTATTTAGAAATGATTGTTGTTGAAACCAGGTGAAATCTAAACCTCTAGACCATTTTTATCTGATTTATTAATTTCTGAAAATTGTGTGCATGCTATAAAAAATCCATTGTTTATTTTTTTTCTGCAAACTTCTCAATTATTAATTTTCTAGATAAAGTTTGGACTATTTTAATTACAAGTACTGAATATTTTTATTTTAATTTTCGTGAGTTCGACACTCTATTCATCATTATATTAAAACTTGACAACGTGCACTTACGGGCACATATATCACAACAGTGTGGTAGTTAGTTCTACCCAAATTTCGCAACTGTCGGGATTTAATTTCAGAAATACGAAAGCGGTTCTTGTTGAATGCTAAGATAGTTCTGTTTACTCAAAAATTGTCTTGTACAAGGTGTTTGAATTCCTAGATTTGGAATAAGTGCAAATAGTCGCCGATTAATGGAAAGATCTAGTTGATCTTTCAGTATCGGGACTAGTGACAGATCCAAAAAAGACGATACATTGGAAATTGTATTATAGTCTTTCACCAGTAACCACATATGTTGGTTAGATGAAAAATATGCAAATCGATATTTTTGGGTTTTTTTATTTGGCGTTATTGAATTCTGGGAGATAAATCTAAGATGCAATAAGATTTATAAAGACAATTTAATTATTTATTTGACATTTTAGATGATCCATGTTATTTTTAAACAACTTATATGATGTCAAGTAGCTTATTTTGACATTTATGATCTCTTCTTTTATTTTATAATTTTCATAAGTTGTAAGCTTCCAAACAACTTACAGGTTGTTTTAAAGAAATTACGAGCTCCGAAAAATATGATTTGTGTTAGAGATGTTGATGGATGAGTAGTCGTGAGGATACTTGGCTTCGTGTCGGTCGAGAGGGCTTACGAAGTTACTGATCGTGGAAATCCGTCGCATGCAGATTCTTGAGTATGGGCAAAATTTGGAAAAATGTCCATGTTTCGCATAACTTGCAGCGACTGAGAAATGGACATTGAGAAATGAAGGAGTTGATGTCTTGAAGATAGTCGGCGATATAGATTACTGACCACGAGATTGATTTCTTTGATTTTAAGTTATATTTATTACATTTTATTTAATTTTAATATATGACAAATCAATTTAAAAATTATAAAACACGATAATTTAATATATGATTAATACATTCCATTGGATTGCAATTTTATTCATGAGATTATTTTATTTACTCATTTTATTAATTTTTGTTTTAAAAAATAAATAATTAAATAATTTATATGTTAATTAATAATAATATACATTCTTCGGTAAAAATCACAATCTAAAATTCACATACACAAACTAAATAAGATTATATATTATAAGCAAATGAAAATCGTAACTCGTTCCTTAATCAAAATTTCAATGACAAAACTGATAAATCAAAGTAAATATTTTATTGATTATTCATCATTATCCACGTCCTATAAAATTGTTTAATAAAATTGTTTAATGATCCCAATATTATTTATCTATATATATAATTGATAAGTAGCAAAAAATTAGTGGTAAGGGATAGGAGATGCTGAATATGTTTGTGTTGGTATCAGTTGCACTTCATGGTTAAGAAGTTTCTAATGCAGCTGAGTGAAAGAAATGGATATCTCTCGCACAAAAGAAATTGCAGAGATCTGTATAGTTTGTATCGAAATTGTTGACAATTATAATGACAAAGATCATTTAAATTAATGTTGTAGATGTTAGGATACATAGACAATACAGGTTTTGATACTCTGCATAAACTCGGTGATGGATTGAGTGCCTTTGACGATTATTGAGTTGGCCGGTAAGGACAAGAATGACCGATTCAAGTGAAACTGGTTCCACTATTAATTCAAATGTGACAGGTGAAAATGCCAGAACCAAAAAATCTCAACTCTCGTCTTCATTCACAGAACTGAACTAACAAGGGATGGTTACTCGATTAGCAAATACAAGGTTCACTGGGTATGTTGTGCAGCAGGTTTGTGATTTGTAAATAACCAAAAAGATTAAAGAACGAGTTATACACACGATCCTACAAAAATCTAGATAAATACTGGAAAAATACACAAAGAAGCAGCAACATAAAAAAACATAAAGTGCTGGGACAAAACTAGTGGCAAAATGCAAACATCTATCTACACATCTAAGTATATAGCTGGTTTTATACTGTATCATGTGCCCTTGGCCCATATCCATTGTATCCATTTGTTCCATTGATCACATTTGGCGTCTTTTTGGGGCTGCTACTTGTCTTCTTCCTTTTCAAAACTACGAACCACGTGTAAACTTCCAAGATCGCAGCAACGAAAGCCAGACCTAATAGGAATCCAATGTATCCCCTCTTCCATTTTGCAGCTGGATTTAAAATATCAAAACCTTTGAAGATGTTGACAATGCTGAGAACTATGACCGAGTATCCGACCAAGTGGTGGTATACGTTCCAGAAAACTCTGAATTTATGATCTTTTTTTGGCCTTAGAAGCAATGCAAACACCTGCTTAGAAAAGCTCAGTATATTAGATATATACATTAATATGTAGCAGTAGTAGAAGTTGGAAACTCCGGGTGTAGAAAAAAGGATTATATATACCTGGAGTGTTCCAAGACAAAAGTGGATAATGCCAATAGTCCAGTGGGCATATCCATGGAGCAAGTGATCAATAATTGTCAACAAAAAACAAATAACAATATATATGCCTGTTTTGTCTTCGTGAAATCAATCTAAAAGCAATGAAGAAGCCAGAGCTCATTTTCTTGGTATTCAATGTATTTAAGAAGTTCAATATTCACTGCGAAACGCAACTAAAATGCAGGAAATTAAATAACCTGAACCAAGTTTGTGTTTTTAAACGTCCCACCAATATATAGGGGAATATTTGACATGTAACTTTCATCATCAAGACAACCTGCTTGCTTCAATATCTCCAATAAGGTATCCTTAGTTGTTGTATCAGCCTCTTGCTCAAAAACGTTGATAATCAAGGGTATGCTTGTGTGTTTTGGCTTCCAGCTTTTTGAGCCTAAAGTTGAAATTGCATTCTTTAAGCAAGATAACACCTCGGGAGCCCTCCCATTGTTGATGTGGTCTTCTGCAAGAATCTCAAAAGTCAATGAATTTGGTTTTCCTCCCACATGAATCAGTTGGTCGAAAAAGGTTTTGGCTTTTCCAAAAATCCCATTCCTAACATACGAACTCAACAAAAGATTCCCAACTCTAGGGTCATGGACAGACTTCACTAAAAGCCATCCATCATATATTTTATCAGCACATTCAATGTCGTCCAATCTGACCAGAGCAGAGATCATGGTATGGTACCCCAAATTCAGAATCTTGAGAAAGTTAACTTGTAAAAGTTCCATACGCGGTACACGTCCTCATTTCTACCGGCATTAGCATACAAACTAATGAGATAATGATATGGCATACGTTCACAATCTGTAATCCTAGTTTCAATCATTCTCAAACAAATTTTAGCTTTCTCAAATTTAATTGTTTTAACTTAATATACACTGTTGCCATTGTGCTGAAGGTGGTCCAACTCGGACTTGTGGTGGTATCCAGTCGCATCTTTTCAAAAACTTGTTCCATTTTAACGGCAGATCCTTGAGACCCACGAGACGACAACCATACATTGTAGGAATAAGAATCTAACCCTATATGATTATCCTTCATTTCGAGAACCAGTGACTCGACCTTTTCATGATATCCAAAGTTCATATAAAGGGTCATCATGACATTGAATGGAAGTGTGTAACTAGCATAACCTCTATTTCTCATTTTGTTCATTAGAGATTCGGCTTTTTCCCTCATTCTAGCTTGTGCATACACGTTCAAAAGAGCACCATATACTTTTTTGTCTTTCAAGGAATTTGTCAAGTTTAGGAAATATTGTTCAGCGCTTTAAGCACCATGCACTTTAGCGATTAAATCCAACTTCATAGCGGTTTCATTAGTGCCTATTCTATACTTCTCTGATCTGTCATTCATCCACTCAAGAACCTGGAAAGCATACTAAATTTAACTCATGATAATAAGGGAACCAACAATTTGTAGGGAATTTCACATAGAGTGGCAAAGCTACGTACTCGAAAATAACTAAAGGGGGGATATCTATATTTCCATGTTTATATAGAACACAAAAATATAATAATCTATGCACCCCTCCCTCTAGCCCCACCACGGGATTCCAAAATAGCCAAACAATCCCAGTATGAATCCAGCTGAAGGTACCAAGAGCATATATTGAAATGAACGATTTGACATTTCAGCCACACTTCAACAGAACCAAGAAAAGAAGAAAAGGGGTGAATATCTACATCTATACCTACCTAAAAATGAAGCAGCAGAAAAATTAGTAAAAGAGTGGCAATCACTGGAAATCATGGGTACTTACTGAAGAAATGATATTGATTCTATGCAGGTACGTGTGAAGACTCTTTTGCAATTCAAATGTGTTCAAGTGTTTTTTTCTTATACTATCATGAGATTTAATTTATCATTCTCATACTGAGAAGTGAACTATTAATTGTAAACATGATGCATTTTCATATCCACAATTTATCCGTAGAAAATGATATGAAAGGAGATTATTGGATCAGAAAACTTAAATGATATCCACTGCAGCATATATAGGTAAAAAAAAATTAAAAGAATTGCACGGTTTATTCAGTAATAAGGAATTAGGCGACCAATGTTAGAGGTAAGTGAAAGGAATATTTTATTCCTAAAATTTCATAAGCCTAAAAAGATTTTATTTAAAAGTATTTTACCTTTCTTGGACATGGAGTAACTTTGAGATAACTTGTTTAAAATATTTATTTCCATAATTAGGTAGATTTGAGATATGATTATGTTTGATTATAATACTTATCTAACTCATATTTAATTTATCTCTTTCTTAATTTTTGTAGATTTGATATGATCAAATCAAGAGGAATCATATGCTTACAAGGTAACAAATATGAGAAGGATTCCTTGGCCTTATATATGAAAGAGATTGTGTACTTTAAAAAAGAGAGAGACCGATCGAGTGTTATTTTCAGAGAACTTCTATATGTTAAACTTGAGAGAATTCTGAAGAATCTTTGAAGCTTTTAAAAAGCTTACAAATCCAGACGATATGCTACACTGGCTCCCTCTATCCTTTATGCATCTTTTTACTCCACTCTATCATTCAAACACTTAGAGAGCCCTGAACATTGCAGACATCATCTTCAAAGAAGATGTTCTGCATTTCATCTCTCTCTGCTAGCAGCATCAAAAGACGCTTGCATCGTTGCAATCCCTCTGCGTAGCGATGGGCCACAATTGGTGATCTTGGAACAGTATTTCGGCAAATAGCCTCCAAGAAAAACCATATGTGCATCCCTCTTGCTATGACTCTATCTCGATATATGTTTTTACGCATTTCATACTCTTGAATCTCATCTTGGCTAAGTGCATTTGAATCTGCCATTATGCTTGATTATACATTGATATTTTTAACAACTTGTTTTGTTGGTGTATTTGTAGGCAAGAAAAGAAGAAGGCAAAAGGTCATTCAAACCAACAGTTACCTATACACCAAATAGCTGTCATTTATTGAAAACTGTGTCTTATGCATTAAATAAAGGGGTGAACCAGTTACGTTTGAAAAAGTACACTTATGTCTCTTATAAAAATCAAGAAATATATAGACTACTTCTTTAAAAATAACAAATGATGAGTATTACTCTCGTAACCACAAAATACTCATAGTCTCTATTTCTCTGTCTACAGCATCACCCCACTCAAGCATCCAATTTTTCAAACTGAAAGGACTGGTTGCATCATAACGATCATCAAAGAAGTATAACCGCTCGAAGCTCATCTTCTCAACATAGAGCATCAGGAAAAGACAACCTGTTGGATTGAGTAAATCTCGATTGGATTGAGTTCCCAACATTCTTCTGAACCGAAGAGCTCGAGCAGAATGTCATAAGTCTTCTTAAATTGACACCAACGGAGGATCGATTGACATATAGTCACCTTGCACCTGCTCATACACCCTTAGTACTCGTGCAAGTACTAAATCTCGAAAATACTCTTCTTGAGCTTCAAAAATTTGAGTATTCATCTGATTATCTTTATATTTTGATCATATCTCACTGACCTTTCTTGTGTTATTTATAGGCAAAGGAAGCCAAAAGAGCATGATAACTCAAGAGTCATTATCTTGAATATTTCGTAACTGAAAAATCTTTTAATATGACACAACATTCGAAACATAATACCAATACATTGTGTCATAAGTATTCGCCTATCTAGTCACATCACCTTAATTCTTGACTTTGATATGTGGATAGGTGTGTACAACTTCTTTAATTGATGATAAGGCCTTATATATGTTTAGATGTTACATCATGCGTTCAGATTTTGCAGACTTTATTTTTTTACGTGATTTACTTTTGAATTTTTTGACAAAGTTAATCCTAAACCGATCAGCAGGCATAGAAATAGTAATTTTTCATTAAATTTTTTTTTGAAAACTAACGTCTCTGATTACAGGAAACTCTATATTGGCACTTGCTTACAGCAAAGCATCAAAATACAGTCTTACTTCACGTATTTCACTGGCTACCGCATCTCACCATATGCGGACAAAGGTATTATCAGGAAGACAAAGAGTCAGTAGAGTTACTTCTCGACAGCTCATCTTCTATCAGTCAAATGTCGCAGCTCATAATTAAAGAGCTGGCGGCGTATATGAAATGCCACCCTACTATTTCTCACATCAGTCGTAAACAGACATTGGCATTCGTGCTAAACGCCATTCTTTACATCTTTTTATTTTATTTGCCAGTTATTTTTATTATTTTGCGCGCCGATTCAAATTTACTTTTCAAATTCAAAATTCAAATTTCAAATTTCAAATTCGATGTCTTGAATGCCTTATCGTGGAAATTTGCACACCTAACACAAACATATATATTCATGCAAATTTCAAGTGATAAATGTTGCGAAATTTTTGTGCCCGCAAGTGCACGGTGTCAAGTTTTAATATATGATGTGTAGAGTATCATTTTCACGAGGATTGAAAATTTATATTCACACTAAATACTGTAATTAAAATAATCTCAACTTTGTTCAGAAAATTAAAGTTTAAAATTCAATAAAATAAAATAAAATAAATCCATAATTTTAAGGATGGCTTTGGGTACACGATCTGAGACGAGTTCTAGATACAAGATATCACTCGATTTTCATTCATGCAAATCATATCAATTGATTATATCATCTATTCCAATTTATAGGCCAAGAACCCTTAATTGTTATTTACTACCTCTCCCGAGCACCGAGTAAATGTTATTATTCTAATGCTAATTTCGATATCCCTATCAGAAATCAAACAGCAAAATAATTTATCAAATTCTATGGTACTCTTTCAATGACCTCAAAGGAACTTGTAAGCCTCCCGACTCTACAAAAATCCTAGGTTGTGTTTCCTATTATCTTATTCAAAATATCCTCTCCCGAGCGCCATATTTCAAATAAATATAACAATTCAATTAGTGATCAAGTAATTGAAAGACAATCAAATCAAGAATACATAAATAAATTGTTAAGAACAAATAATATTAGTCAAAATAATATTCAAAACATGAAACTCCAATCAAGATCCATCAATATCTAAAAACAACTAATAAGTTTATAATGAAATAATCAAACACATAGACATATCCAAAAACCTCATCATAAATCAAGGCAAATAATAAAAATCACATAGTAGAGTTGATTCTCCGTCCCCAGATGAATTTCCTCTGTCGTGTGATTCGATTATCTCTTGTCGTTCGTTCCCACGTCTCAAATCCGTGTCTCAAGCCTACTTGAATGCGTAGTTGTGTGGTTCTCTTGTTTGGGTGCCTCTTCTTCTCCTCTCAAATCTCTCAAATTTGTGTGTGTTGTTGTGCGGCTGCTCCCCCCTTGATTGTGTCTTTGAAGTTCCTTTTATATGTCCTCGAAGCCCGTCAAAGAAAGCCCGACAAATTGAGAGTTTTAAAGTTGCAAAAATCTGCCAATTTCTCGCACAGAGCGGCACGGGCGTGCAATAGAGTGGCGAGGGCGCGCCTGAGCCTCGAATTTACACTTCTTTTCACGTCCAGAGACGGCGCGGGCGCGCCTTCCTCTCGCATGAGGAATTCTGCAACGCGCGACAATTTTCAAAAAATCATATCTCCCAAACTAACCGTCGGATTGAGCTGAAATTTTGACAGCAACTTCAAAACATCTCAAAATTTAATATGAACGGTGAAGATTGGATTTTGATGCGTCAATAATTCCCAGTAATTTTTTGAAGTTGATATTCTATAATGCATCATTCCGCTTCTTCTTGCTAATTTCACGCCAATTCTTGCATCTCACAAAAACAAAAACAAATATTCATAATACCCACTCGATACATGACAAAAGTCAATTCAAATCATATATAAATTAAGTGCATAAAATTCACTTATCAATAAAACTATTATCTAAGATTGTAACTTTCTTCTCACAAAAAAATTCTAATCGTATTTCTTGATTTCAGCAAACCTCAAAGATGTCGATCCAAAAGACATGCTTAGGCATCAACTTTAATGAAATTAATCTATCAATAATTCCAAAATCTCCGAGATCTTTCATATGCTTGAAGCTTTAGGACTTCGCAAATTCCTTGGATCTTGCTCTACTGTCGACTACAATTTAGTCAAGGAATTTTTCGATACCGCATAGCTTAAACATGGAAGCATCACATGCACAATCCAGGATCGACAACTTGAATTTAATAAACACTTTTTCGGAGAAACATTTGCGTTGCCCACCAATGGTTTGATAAAATGCGTCGATCTACCTGATGGAAATTCCGCTCATTGGGCAGCTCAGTTTAATTTGGATGGAGCCCCCATCAAGGTCAATGGACTCAAGCAAAGTTTGAAGCCAGCATATCGACTAATAGTAAACATAGTAGCCAAATCACATCTTGTGAAGTCAGGTTCTTACGACAAGATCACTCCTGAAAAATTTCAGTATATGGCCTCTATTCCATCTCAGTTGAAGTTTAACTGGTCATCCGTACTGTACTCTACTCTTTGTGAAATGATTAAATGCAAGGGTCAATCCGAAGGCTTTGCCCTACAAATTTGTCATCTTCTTGAAGCATTAGGTGTTGACTCCTCTGCATTTGAGACTCTGCATGTCTCAAAATGGCTCAATGTGGTTATCATTCCTATGTTCTTGCGAAAGAACAAAGTAATAGTCGATCAGTTGAGAACTATCAAGCAAGAAGTTAGAGCTGAAAACAGAAGGCTGCTGCCGGCACAACAATCCCCCAAAAAAAGCGTCTTAGAACTAGTAGACGCATTATGCATCTTGACTCCGATGAAGATGATGATGCTAGTGAAAACACTCCACTAGTTCAAGTTTGTGGCAGCCCTTCTCCCTCTCCAAAGAATAAAGAGGCTCACAAGTCATCTCAGCCGAAGCCTAAGAGGATAAAACTTTTGTCAGCTGTACACACTTCAAATTCTCACATCAAAGCTTCATCCATAGAAATTTCAACATCAATGGCTCTAACTACATCATCCGTTGCTCCAGCACTATGACCACACCAACTGAGAGCACTACAGTTACAGTTGCACCAATCTCAATCGCAATAATCACAGAATGTACTCCCTTGACCGATGAAGTAGTTACCTGCACTGCTCCACTCCTCAGCTCCCAATTTCATCTATCCAGAGGTATTATTATCATTGAGCATCACTTCCAAACCCTGGTAGCAACATCTTGTCTGATCTTTAGGGCAAAGGCAAAGGTATCTTTTTACCACCACCGAAAGTTCCACATGTTGCAAAAATGGAAGTAATTCTTAACATTTCTGGCATTCTCAGAGCACTCCGATTTTGGCTCAGGGAATTTGACGAATGGTTCAACTATCAGACAAATATCTCATATTCTCAAATTCTCAATGAGAACAAGTTGGAATATCTTGCTAAGTTGGAAGAAAAGATGTTTCTTCTCACAGCTACCTCTTATCTTGACACAGCTCTCAGCAGATTCAAACTGGTTGATGTCCAACTCCGTGATAGTCTCGCCCAATATATTATCTCACAAAGAGAACATAATTTTCAACCCAAGATCAAGACCACTAAAGGCGACTGTGAAGTTATATTACGTCTCAAACAATTGGTAGATGTTACTAGTACCTTTCTGAATGAATATCGGTTGAAACACTATATTCCTCAACCGATCGATGAATATGTTTCAATGTACCTTCAAGAAGTTAAGGTTATGTTACCGATCATGGAATCTCATGTTGAATCAAAACAGCCCAATTTCATCTTCATAGCAGAAGAACAAGAATTTCTTGCAGCACAAGATGAATCTCCGTTGTCTTACTCAACTATTTCTTCCACATCTGAGGAACCGACTACAACAGGCCATCCTCCTCTTTCAAAATCAAAACCAACCAAGACAACCACAGCTGCTACTGATGACTCTTTACCTGAGATTCCACTCATTTCTGTTTCAAAAGCAGTCCCTATCCGATTTTGAAGTAGTTCAGCCCACATCCCCTCTTCATGAAACTCAGACTGGTGACTCTTCTCCGGAAACCATCATTGAGGAAATACATCCTACTGGACACATCGATCATTCAGATCAGGTTACCAAGCCAGTTGAACCATCATACTCCGAGAAAATCATTTTGAAGGAACCAACTGTTGAAGCCACCATCTCATCTCCAATCGAAACTACTGCTGATATTCAAGCAGTTATCAATACGGCCTCCGGCACTTGTGACATAATCATCGCAGCCAAATCTGCTTCAACCTCTCTTGTTTCAATGGAATCACCTGACTATGATCTGGACAACATCATTGAAAATCTTCGCTCTACAATGCAGAGTCTTAGCAATTGCAATCAAGGACAAGATGCTGGAATAGAAAACTCTAGGTCTGCTATTATGTCATGCCTCAATGGCCTATCTTCAGAAATCAGCAGATGTGTCACTAAATTAAGGAACTACAAAGAACGAAATCTTTGTGCTATGGAAACAGTTGCATGCCAAGTATCACAAACTGTTCGTTACACCAATGAGCACACCACTGCAAAGATTTCAGTTCTCCAATCTGATCTAACCGCTCATATTGACTCCCGCATTGACTCATTTCAAGCCACTAAAGGTGCTCAAATTGGAGAGATCATCTCTCATCTCAATCTTGGTGATGTCCAAAAGGGGGAAGAGTTCAGAAAGTCAATTGATACAGATCGACAGAAGCAAGAAGTTCCACAACAGAGAAATTAATAATCAGTACAATAGGTAAAACACTATTTCTCATAAAAGTAGGTGTAATATGACTTTGTTAATGATTGATTTTAACAAGTTATGTATCAATGCAATTTATTTTTGCAATGAATTCATCATATTTTTTTCACTCGTTGTGATTTTCGGATCATAGGTTTTGTCATCACCAAAAAACAAGAAATTGTTGAATCACTTTTGGTGATAACAAAAAAATATATCATTGTTATAGTATGGCCGCCGATTTTGTGTACAACAGGAAAAAGTCCATCAAGAGATATCAACTAATTCTAACACATCGGCCAACTATTGGAAGATATCGACTGAATTTTGGGATATCAGCTGATCTAAGCATGCCAACCGAAATTGAAGATATCAACTGCTTACAGTCATCAAAGTTTCAACCGATCTATGCATATCTACTAACTATTTGTTGGATCGGTTCTCTTGTGCTTGGAAGCACAACGAAAGTTTAAAATTTTATTTAAAAACAGAGCACATGTGTGGCATTCAAAAATATTAAACATCCATAGGGTTTTTAAGATATTTTTACCTATCAATCTCAAAAGATTGATTCATGTCTCCAACCAAGTTGTGAACAAATTAGCTCTTGAAATGGTAGACATTATCTACAAGCTTCCAAGAGCACATCTTGCTCAAAAGGATTCAAGCATCCAAGAACACTCCTTGTTCGAAAATGGCCTCTTCTTCAAATTAGTTTCACGACTGGTCAAACTAGATCCACTCTAAATATGCACTAGAATATTTAGAGAATTTCTTTGTCTTTTCTCCCAAGTTGAAAGACAAAAATTTGGATAATATTGTGTGTGTGTGTGTGTGTGTGTGTTCGGCCACTACATGAAAAAATTAGAATGAATATTGCTTGTATTGGTACTTAAAAAGTGTGTTATGACAAAAGACAAAGCATGCATGAAAAAAATAAAAGCATGCATAAAAAATGTGCACTTTGTCTTATCCTTTCATATCCATTCTCCCTCATGTATTGTATATATTATTATTATTTGTCAAACATATATATATTTGCATGGCCCATGAATTTAATATTTAATTAATTATCAAACTCAAACTCATTTAAGTTTAATCAATTAATTAAATCCAACTTGAATTCATTCAAGCCCACTAGTATAATAATTATTCAACACTATTTCTATTTGGGCTCTACAAGATCCAATAGTGTTTAATTCATTCAAAACTTGAAATAATTTAATTATTTGAACTCTACAAGGCCCACTAGTGTTTAATTAACTCAACACTTGAATTAATTTAATTAAGTTCATAATAATAATTTTGAAAATCACAATTTTCAAAAATAATTATTTTATTCAAGTTAACTTTTAATCTTGGAACACATTCACAAATTAAAAGTTACTTACCATTTATTATCTGTTAGAAGTCATACTTCTAATTTATTTTCCTTATAAACTCTTTTATAAGTTGTTCAACACATTGAACTGATTTTATTCTCAATGAGATCTAGAAAGCTAGTACTTGTGTAATTCTTAATGGTTCATTGATACAACTAGCAGTGGTCTCACATGTCTATGTGATTCGGGATCAACAAATCTCTTATATGAGCATACCCTATATAGCTCCATTCTTATTTATCAACTCCTTGATAATAAGAACGTCAGAAAACTCAAGTCTCATAGTACCCAACCAATCATGTTAAACTTCTACCAGCATCGCTTACATGACTCCATAGGTATCAATGATATTGCCTGCAAAACCATTCAATTATGGTTAGCGTACAGTACGGACCCTTCAACTCACATATCCGAACCGATTCGACAACCATTGTTTTATCGAGAGTTGTCATTGAATCGATAATTATGTGTCATGACGTAGTTGCATCGAGGTGTAATTCAAGAAAACGTTTCTTAATTACCACCTACTCTGATCTGATATTTCAAGATACATATGCATGAGATCACATAAGATATCCATACTCGTAGGTAAGAGATGAATCCCCGACTACAATGCATTGACTCCTATATGTTTCGACACAACACCCAACATTGACACCTGATGACCCCAGTTGAGTCGGTAAACAGTTCAAAGTGAAGCTCTAGTATATAGAGTCTCCATGTTGTCTCGGGTCAAAATTACTAATGATGTACAACCGTAAACTAGGACTATTCCACTCGATAAGTGAGAACCACTTGGAAAGTTCTTTAGGGAGGGTTGTTCAGTGCACTCAACAAGGAGCGCCTATTTTCATGCTTGGACATCACCATGTTCCCTACCAATGAAACGTGATACTCACATCGCAAATACTAGTCTCAAGCTCGAGCGGCCTTTATCCTTATTTGTGGCGGCTGAATCGACTATGAACATTTAAGAATATACAATATTCCAAATATGAGTTTCTTGACAGTAATCACATGACCATCTCATATTTTTTCTACTATTTGTATATTCAAGGGCTTTATCTATGCATCTTGCATGGGTATACAGATAAAGGTGTGCCAAATTAAATAATGTCAAATATTATAAAATAAAGATTTTCATACAAGAGTTCTCTCAAGGACCATAGGCCACCAACACTTGGCTCGATGGGCACCTACTCTAACACTATTATACAACCGATCTCGGAAAATAGAATTAAATACATCTAAGGTTCACAAGTTTCAAGGATGTCTACCGACTCCATAAAGTCGCGAATTCCTAGTAATGGATCTTTGACAAGACAACTTAATGCAAAAGGACAAAGTATTTAAGGAGCCGTCTGACAAAGTGTGAAAAGTCATTAATAGCATTTATTGTGAAGACACATTGAATATACAAATAAAGAGGTTCAAGTACAGATATCTTGGAAGAAAATAGGTTGCACCTTTTCAAAACAAGTAATGGCTATCTGACCTACAAAACGTTTCCTACCATTGACAGAAACAAAAATACGTTGAGACCTTTGATATAAATATCATATCAAATCAAGAAGAAAGAGATATTATCATTATGACGATACAAGTATTCGAGCACTTGAAACTATTTTGAAAAATATTATTGCTCATTCAACCCTTTGCTTCAAAGGATATCTGATCTACGAAGAAATATACTCGATGGTAACTCAAATCCAAGACATTGGTTGAAGATCATCGACCGAATCAAGGATTTGAGATTCTAAGCTTTCAATGATGAAGTTTGATAAGAACTTAGAATCTTATCAGTGTAAATTTAGGAGTTCCACTTTAGGCATTGATAAGTCCTAACTTGGATCGTGTGTATTACAAGACGTTGTAATAAGCAAAGTCTTCTAGTGTATCCTTCCCATTAGTAAGTTGGGTGACGTAGGATCCGAACATCCATAAACATCCCTTTGTGTTTTTTTACGTCACTGCATAACATCATTCTTTCATTATTATCACTTATTTGAGTGAAAGTTGTTTCCGCACTACTTTAGTAGCTCTTATTTACTTAGGAATTTGAGAAGAATCAATTAAGTGAACTAACATTTGATTAATCATGTAGCATTTGAGCATAAAATTTCTACGTGTGTATTCACTCTACCCTCTCCTCCCCCCCCCCCCCCCTTCTACACACGTCTTCGATCCCCGACAAATTTTCCTTCGATTCGAGGTGAAAATAATTGTTTGTAGGTAATTATAAGAAGGAATTTGAAGAACCCTAAACCCCCCTTCTACCTTTTTCTGGTTTGAACTCTGAATTTCATCCTTTTTCATGCTTTTAAGTGTGTAGAAAAAGTAGGTCGGTCTATGTTTTTTTTCAAAATTTTACGTAGGAATGGTCCCTATGCGCCCTATGTTCCTTGGTCATTGCAGCCTATAGTTATTTTTTGAAATAGCTAATGTGGTCAACATAAAAGTTGTAGCTCTATGTTTTGGCTATCATTTGGCATTGGTCTCACACAATTTGAACATTTCCATGAAACATTATGATCATTCTACCAAAATGTGTCAGTGTAGAAAATTACAATACACATGACACACTTCGGAGTGATTTTGAACATTCCTTAAAAATTATTTGGACAAAACTCAAAACATGGAAGTTGTAGCCATATGACTTAGATTTTTAAAGCAATTGGTCTCATTCCATTTTAATGATCACATCAGTCTCAATCCTCAAAATTGTAATTGATGTTGCTGGCCCAGTGCAGTCCAACTCAAGTTACGTTTCAAGTATTAACTCATAACTTCATTAAAACATCAATCCTCATCTATAAGTGGTAGCACTAAGTCGTGCCACGCCCAAATTAACCCAAATCAGATTAACTAAATAAACATGTAGTAGCGATATTAGGGATCATTTCCACGAGGAAAGTGAAATTTATCTGTGTTCTTAAAATACTGAAAATAATAAAAGGGGTTTTTTGGATTTTATAAACTACTATGCAAGAATTAAAATAAGAAAGATCAATAAACTAACGAGCCTTGGTATCGGTCGACTACACCCTTGATATCATTCATTCAATCATCGATTCCTAAAATTAATTAATCCTATCAAATATTCATCATTGAAAATCAATTTCATGTTTCACCTTAATCTTAGTTAATTATACACCAGCGTTCTAGATTAACTCTTACCAATAAATCAATCCGGATTCCAGAGATCTAGATTTAAATTTAAGGTAGCATTCAAACGAGTAAAACTGATGAACCTAGAAAACACAAATATCAGCGATTGTATTTAATCTAGTCAAGAGTTGTCCCTACGATTTAACAAATTCAACAGCAGAAAATATTAATTTATTTGCTTCGCAAATTAGTTGATTCAAACAATTACGGATTTGAATTCTAATTTAACTATAGTTTGTATAGCAAAATCCTAAGATGGCCAATCCGAAAATTTCACATACAAGCATGAAATAAAACAGAACAAATTTTGATACTTAATAAGAATTAAACAATGAAAATTGAAATCTCATGAATAAACAAAATCAAGGTTTCGTCTCCCTTTACCAAGTTCTAAAACCTAAAAGAATAAAATCTAAGAACAAGAAAGATAAAACTTAGCCTAGGCGTGTTCTTCCATCTTCAGTCGTCTCCTCTCTGCTTCTTACGATGATAATCCCCTCTTTTGCATCTTAAGATCCTATTTAAATGGCCTTGAAACCCAAGAAATAAAGCCCGCAAAATAAGATTTTTAAATTTCCAAAATTTTATTTTTTCCTACGCCCGATATCTCGCTCGATTGGTTGAAGTCTGCCGATCGAGCGCCAAAAAATATATGAGCCTACTGTTTTCATAATTCTTGGCACCGCTCGATCGGTTAGATTCTGCGGATCGAGCGGCCTCTTTTTTGCTTCAATTTCCTTTGCATCACAAGACCTGCGCACTTCACTATCTTCCTGCACATTTGCGCATACCAACTGCACTTCAATTCCTCAACCGCACTCCAATTAGCGCAATCGTGCTTCACTAATCTTCAACTGCACATTAATCTTCTTCCTTCCTCAATAGCGCATCATGTTATGCAAACAAAATGTGCAAACGCGCTTGTCAATCCTTATTTGCACTAATTCTTGTGCAAACGCTCTTCTTATACATGTGCAAACGCTCAACACACTCTTCAATAGCGCTCCATCAATCTTTTTATCATATTTTTTCCTCTGTTCCTAAATTAAATCAAAGACAATGATTAGGAACTATACAATGAATTTAATTAATCCAAACTCTTCTAATCAAGCCAATTAACATGCATAAATTTCGGAAAATATCATCACATCAAACTCCCTCATACTTAATCCTTGCTTTCCCTCAAGCAATGCAAAACAAAAATAAGTTTTAACTCATAATCCATAACAAAAATAACCATTATCTTCACATTTTACTTCAGCAATTAACTCAATGCATGATCAAGAGAGGCGTTAAAATGCTAACAACGAAACAAGTTCAATATCCAAACATTTCAACTAGAGATATAGCCCCGAACGTGTGTGTGTGTTTGGTCATTAGCCAGTGTCATGCACACTTCACAGATCTATTCAATGTAAATCCCCACAACAGCCAAGTTTCACACCAACAAATCAAATTAAATCATTGAGAAATTTTATAGTCTTTTCACTTGTCCGAGTAATTGCACCCAGTTATCCTCAACTTCGTACATTCTCCTCCATATTTAGCTCTTGGAATTTATAGGACTAGAATTTCAATCCTCATTCCAATGTCTCCCCTCACCTTACTAACTCCATTCTTTACTCTTTTTCTTTTTCTTTTTTTCGATTAAGCTCAAAAGGGAGGTTGATAGGCTAGTGACTTCCTAAGACTATCACAAGGATCACACGACCTTCACTATGTCATATACAATTCACAAGCCATGACTCATGCGTGCTTAAAAAAATATTCAACAATCATATCAAAGTCTAATTTGCATTGGATATCAAAGTGTTCCAAAGTTAGAAAATCATCTATTTTCAAAATCATGCACGTCATCAATTAGATATCATCATGGGTTAGTGAATTTCAACAATCAAATTCATCACAAACTATGAGCTCTTTAAAAAAAAAATTCAAAAATCGGCTAAATTCTCTCAATGACTGTCTAAGTCCTCTCCCCCATATTTAAAATCTTACATTGTCCCCAATGTAAGTAAAAACGCAAAAAAAATAAAAACAAAAAAAAACAAATAAAATAAAAGAAACAAAAGAGAATACCCCCCTTGGGTTGCCTCTCAAGCAGCGCTTGATTTTCAGTCTTCAGCTTGACCCTCAGAAGCACTCCTTAAAGAGCGGCTGACGCCCAAAGTCAGTGTCATATGACACCATAAATGGGTTGTTCCATGTGCCCTCAAGCTTGGCTAGATGTAAACAGTTAAAGCTCGTCACCTCAGCAACACTCCATAGTGGCTGGTAAACATGGGAAGACAACGTCTCGGTGGGCTCTTGGAAGCCAACATCTTTTGAAACTGGTACTGATGGAAAATAAGGATTTTGGGGATGTGTGTATGATAATAATATCGATGAGCTCAAATCGATAGACTCTTGAATTCCGTCATCCTCAAACTTGAGTGGCAAAATATTTCCATCATACCCTATTTCTTCCATAACATCTTCCGAATGCGGTTCAATAAGAAGAGAAGACTCAAACGCCTCTAAATCTTCAGCATGATTTGATTCGCACCCAATCTTGGTTCTCTGAGTCGTCATCATCGAACCAAATCGGGTTGGTCACTGCTTGAGTATCTTGCTTCACTTCCTATTCTCGGTGTTCATGGACGATTGATCTCTTGATATTCTCTATGTGCTACACAAGGTGACATCTAGAATTTTTAAGATCTTCTATAGCTTCCTCAGTTGATGCCACAAGCTTGCTCATAATATCCTCTAGCGGATGTAAGACCAATTTAGAACAACTTTCCTCCCCCTTTTCAAGCTCGAATGGTTGGTCTATAAAATCCGGGTGTGTAAGATCTCAATACCAGTAATAGTCAAATTCTGCCATATCATCCAACAGATGCATCAAACTATCATTATCTCGAGAAAATAATGAACTGCCGGCTGCGAAAGCTCCTTCAATTACCCATCTTCTTGTCACTGCATCCAAACCATCAAGAAAAAATGTAAGGGGAGAAGTGTTAGAAAAATCATGAAACCGGAAGATGGTCGCTAAATCCCTGAATCTCTCTCATGCTGCATAGAAAGGCTCTCCGTGTTGCTAGATAAAACTTGTGAATACTTGTCGATTTGAAATCTCTAAGTATTACACCACAAAAATTCTTGCAAAAACAGGAAAAAAAAACGGTGAAAGAAAATAAAAATAATAAAAAAAATGCAAATAAATTAAACGCCTTCCCCGGAAATGGCACCAAAATTTGGTAGCGCTAAGTTGTGTCACGCCCAAATTAACCCAACTCAAATTAACTAAATAAACATGTAGTAGCGAGAGTAGGGATCGTTCCCACAAGAAAAGTGAAATTTATCTGTGTTCTTAAATTACTGAAAATAATAAAAGAGTTTTTTTGGATTTTATAAACTACTATGCAAGAATTAAAATAAGAAAGATCAATAAACTAACAAGCCTTGGTATCGATCGACTACACCCTTGATATCATTCATTCAATCATCGATTCCTAAAATTAATTAATCCTATCAAATATTCATCATTAAAAATCAATTTCCTATTTTACCTTAATCTTAGTTAATTAGACACCAGCGTTCTAGTAACCATTACCAATAAATCAATCCGGATTCCAGCGATCTAGATTTAAATTCAAGGTAGCATTCAAACGAGTAAAACTGATTAACCTAGAAAACAAAAATACCAGCGATTGTATTTAATCTAGTCAAGATTTGTCCCTAAAATTTAACAAATTCAACACCAGAAAATATTAAACGTAGTTGCTTCGCAAATTAGTTGATTCAAACAATTACGGATTTGAATTCTAATTTAGCTATAGTTTGTATAGCAAAATCCTAAGATGGCCAATCCAAAATTTCACATACAAGCATGAAATAAAAAAGAACAACTTTTGATACTTAATAAGAATTAAACAATGAAAATTGAAATCTCATTAATAAACAAAATCAAGGTTTCGTCTCCCTCTACCAAGTTCTAAAACCTAAAAGAATAAAATCTAAGAACAGAAAAGATAAAACTTAGCCTAGGCGTGTTCTTCCGTCTTCAGCCGTATCCTCTCTGCTTCTTACGATGATAATCCACTCTTTTGCGTCTCAAGATCCTATTTAAATGGCCTTGAAAGCCCAAGAAATAAATCCCGCAAAATAAGAGTTTTAAATTTCCGAAATTTTATTTTTTCTTGCGCCCGATATCTCGCTCGATCGGTTGAAGTCTGCCGATCGAGCGTTAGAAAAAATACGAGCCTACTGTTTTTATAATTCTTGGCACTGCTTGATCGGTTGGATTCTACGGATCGAGCGACCTCTTTTCTGCTTCAATTTCCTTCGCATCACAAGACCTACGCACTTCACTATCTTCCTGCACATTTGTGCATCCCAACTGTGCTTCAATTCCTCAACCGCACTCCAATTAGCGCAATCGCGCTTCACTAATCTTCAACTGCGCATGAATCTTCTTTCTTCCTCAATAGTGCATCATGTTGTGCAAACAACATGTGCAAACGCGCTTGTCAATCCTTATTTGCACTACTTCTTGTGCAAACGCTCTTCTTATTTGCACTACTTGTTGTGCAAACAACATGTGCAAACGCTCAACACACTCTTCAATAGTGCTCCATCAATCTTTTTATCATCTTTTTTCCTCTGTTCCTAAATTAAATCAAAGACAATGATTAGGAACTATACAATGAATTTAATTAATCCAAACTCTTCTAATCACGCCTATTAACACATATAAATGTCGGGAAATATCATCACATCAATAAATCACTCAACTATGTTTCTAATATCATTACAATCATTTATCAACCAATTCAGTCATTTACATGTCTATAAAAATAACAATAAGCTTATATGTTTTCGTACCAATGCATTTCAATGTCATAAAATAACCTCAATTCATTTTCATAGTCTTGAAAATCCTAAACACATTAACATAAACGGTCAAAAATCGTAATAAACTCGTAACGATAAACATAAGAAGGTAATGAACAATTAAACCATTTGTAGGGATGATCAGGCATTACAGGTGCCTAGACAGCTCTTTGATGTGGTTATAATTTCCTATATTTATTTAAGTTAATTTGTATGATTAGGAGAATTTGCATTGATTAAATACATTTTATAGTTCTTAATCATTGTATGTGATTTGATATAGGAAAAAAGAAAAAATGGAGCTAAACAATGGAAGAAAAAAGCCGAGATAAGAGAAAAAGTGCGATGCAGAAAAATGCCCGATCAATCGGTAAATTTTTACAGATCGAGAGAGAGGAAGAAAATGTTGGACAAAAGAGCTCCCGATCGATCGGTAATTTTTTACCGATCGAGTGGGCGAAGAGATGGGAAAAAAAGATGGGACAGAAGATGTTGCGCTCGATTGGTGATTTCTTACCGATCGAGCGAGACGAAAATTTTCGGCGAGTTATATTTTAATTAGAAAACTTTCTTGGGAAGGACTCTATACTTTAAATATCATATAGAACCCGAATTTAAGGAGTTTTTTGGACGGCTGAAGACGGGATAAACATCTTGGCGGCTAGGTTTTTCTTCTCTTGTTCTTAGATTTAATTTATTTCTTCAATTTTTCTTAAGAATACATGAATTTTAGTGGCTAACTTTTAATTCTTGGTAGAGGAATACAAACCCTTTGAAGTTTTATTGATCTTGTGAGATTTGAATTTTTATTATTTTATTTTTATTTGAGCATAAAGAGTTGTTTGGAATCGATTGATATGATTGTGTGTTTGATTATTGGCTGACTATCTAATAATTTTCTCATACAATATACTGCAAAATTAAATATCAAATCCATATACGTAATTGTTTGATCCCTCTAATTTGTGAAGCAACTATGATTAATAATTTTCGCTTGTGAATTTGTTAGTTCGTGGGAACAACGACTAACTAGATTAAATACAACCGCTTGTCTTTGTGTTGTCTAGTTTCATCAATTTCACTAGTTTGATTGCTACCTTATATTTAAATCTTGATCGCTTGTATCTTGATTGATTTATTGGTAAGGGTTAATTTTGAACGCTTGTGTCTAATTAACTAAAATTAAGGTGAGATAAGAATTAAATTTTCAATGATGAATATTCAATGAGAATTAATTATTTTTAGAGAATCGATGATCGAGTGAATAACTTCAAGGGTGTAGTTGACCGATACCAAGGCTTTTTTTAATTGATTTCTTCGTTAAAATTTTAAATCTTGCATGCTAGTTGATAAAATTTCATTTTAATTTTCTTTAATTTATATGTATTTAATTTTAAAATCAAACCCCTCCCCCCCATTTATTTATTTTTAGTACTTTTAAGAGCACAAATAAATTTTACTTTTCTCGTGGGAACGATCCCTACTCTCGCTACTAGATGTTTATTAGTTAATCTGAGTTGGGTTAATTTGGGCGTGATACGACTAAGCGCTACCAAATTTGGTGTCGTTGTCGGGGAAAGCGTTTAATTTATTTGTGTTTTGCTTTTAATTTTATTTATATTCTTTCCCCAGTGCTTCTCTGGTTTGTTCATGCTTGCAGGTGAATCTTCGAAAGAAAAAGAGTTTTCCTACGATCCGGAGATAGAGAGAACGCTCCATAGAAGGAAGAAGTAGGCTCGAAGGAGACCTAAAGAAAAAAAAGATATTCCCTTTGAAGAGCATAGGGAAGAGATGGCTACAAACGCAAATCTAAGCTTGAGACAGCTTGGAACCCCAGATCTGAATCAGCAACCCCTATGCATTACATTCCCTACTTTAGAATTTGATGCTACTTTTGAGTTAAAATATGTGCTAATACACATGTTTTCTTGTTTTCATGGTCTTGAAGGTGAGGATCCCCACAAACATCTGATGGAGTTTCATGTGGTTTGCACAAGCATGAAACTAGCTAGAGTGACAGAGGAACAAATTCAGTTGAGAGCCTTTCCATTTTCTCTAAAGAATGCTACAGAGGATTGGCTATACTACCTACCTCCTGGATCCATCACAACGTGGACAGAGATGAAGAGAATCTTTCTAGAGAAATATTTCCCAGCTTCAAGGGCAGTGAATATAAGAAAGGATATTTACGGCATCAAGCAGTATATGGGAGAATCACTTCATGAATATTGGGAGCGGTTCAAGAAGCTTTGTGCTAGCTGTCCGCAACATCAGATAAGTGAAAATATCTTAATTCAATATTGTTATGAAGGTTTGTTGCCTCATGATAGGAGCATGGTCGATGCAGCCAGTGGAGGAGTTTTTGAGGAAAAAACACCACAAAATGAAAGGAATTTAATCGAAAACATGGCTGCCAATTCTCAGCAATTTGGCACCAGCAGAGGTGATCCGGCACCCAGAAGGAACAACGAGGTAAATGTTTCTTACCTTGAGCAACAACTGATTGAACTGAAATCTCTTGTACGTCAAATGGCTGTAGGGAATAGACAAAATGCAAAGGTATGTGGAATATGCGCTGCAATGGGACATGCAACTAACATGTGTCCCACATTTCAAGAGGGATCTACTGAGCAAGTAAATGCAACATGAGGATTTCCAGGGCCACCACATCAAAAATATTATCCTTATTCAAACACATATAATCCAGGTTGTAGGGATCATTCAAACCTCAAATATGGCAATCCTGCAACGAACCAGCCTGCACTTCACGTATAACAAAATAATCAAGCTTATAGGCCACCATACCCTTCAAAACCGCAAGCATCCACAAATTCCTACCCCTGGTGAGTTTTTAGAAAATAATTTTAAGGATCTTGCCACTAATATTTTGAATTTTCAATAGGAAACTAGATCAAGTATCCAAAACTTGAACACTCAGGTGGGGCACTTGGCAACCGCAATCAACAAGTTGGAATCACAACATTCTAACAGTTTACCATCACAGACAGTGGTGAATCCAAAATAAAATGTAAGTGCAATCACTTTGAGGAGTGGAAGTGAGTTGAAGACCCAAGAGACAGTGGCACCATCATCATCAAATAAGGGAGTTGAGGAAGAAAACAAGACAGAGGAAAATGAGATCGTTCAAACAGACACACCAAGAGGTAAGTTTCCTCCCCTTTCTGAGTATAAACCTATAGCCCCTTTTCCTTAGCATTGGAGTGTAGGAAAAATGAAAGCATCAAAGAATTGTATGATACTTTTCGTAGATGTGAGGTACATATCCATTTGTTAGATGCTATCAAACAAGTACCTCGCTATGCTAAATTTTTAAAAGAATTGTGTACTGCAAAAATAAAACAAAAGTTGAAGGGATTCCAGAAAGTAGAATTAGGAGAACAGGTTTCTGCTGTGATTCAAAGAAAGATACCCGCAAAATTCAAGGATCCAGGTATGTTTTTGATTCCTTGTAAAATAATAGATGTTCAGCTTGATACGACCATGTTAGATTTAGGAGCATCGATAAATTTCATGCAATATTCGACTTATGCTTCCTTAAAACTCAGGCCCTTGAATGAAACTAAAATTTTCATCCAGATGGCTGATAGATATACTATTTATCCTAGGGGTGTGTTAGAGGATGTTCTTGTGAAAGTTGATAATTTGATTTTTCTTGCTGATTTCTTTGTGCTTCACATGAAAAATTATGATTTGAATAGTCCAATTTTGCTAGGAAGACCGTTTCTTAAAACTTCAAAGTCTATCATACATGTTAATAATGGTACTCTCACTATGAAATTTGATGGGGAGATAGTTAAGTTTAATATTTTTGATACCCTGAAGATTCATAGTTGTGAAGGTGATGTTAATAATCTTGATATCAATGATCATTTGTCACAAGAAAACAAGAAAGTTGTGAATGAGGATAAGATGAAGAAGGTTATTGCAAGATCTGCTAAGAATTCCAATACTAAAATTGTTCGTTCTGATTTGCAGGCGTCTAAAACTGAGCCAAAACTTTCTCCAGATCGAGCAAAAAAAAATACCCATGGGAAAAGGTAAAAATCATCAAGCGATTGGAATCTCTGAAAATCCAAGAAGAGAAAGCATGGACCGAAAATAACTGCAAAATTGCTCAAGTGGGTGAAGGAGAACAAAGTAACCAGATATGAACCACTATGAGCAACTGAAGCGTACAGTCGGGCTGACGACTGTAAATAGAGGCAATGCTTGGGAGGCAACCAAAGGGGAGTATTTTCTTTTCATTTTTAGTATTTATTTTTTATTTTTTTTGCATTTTCTCTTACATTGGAGACAATGTAAGATTTTAAGTATGGGGGAGAGGACTTAGCCAGTCATTTAGAGGATTTAGCCATTTTTTTTGAAAAAAAAAATTAAGAGCTCATAGTTAGTGATGAATATGACTAGCGGCTAGCGGTATCCCTGAACCATTAAGAGTCACAAGTAATGGATTACTCATCCCCGTTGAGATAGTTAAATTTAAATAGTTAAATTTAATGAAAGAGAAGTTGGACTTCTTAACTAAAGGGAGTGGAATTTCCTAAAATGACATAGGGATGGGCATTTTTGGAAATCACTGAATTCGGATTCAGAAAAATTATCTTGACTTTAAAAGGTGCAGAAATGGTTTCTGTGCACATTGGTGAAATCATTTTATCAATCGGAGTCATGATGAATTTTATATTAATTTTTATAATAACAGGCTTGGCTTGTTAGGCTTAAGTTATGGATTATGGGCTCTAAGGAGTTAGTGTCGTAATAGACATATAACTTAATCCAGTCTAGAAATTTTAAATACATGGTATGCAATTTTCAAAAATCACAAGTTATTCCAAGCTTGATTTTTCAAAAATTACACAAAATAGAAAAAGGATTTTTCAAAAATCCACTCTCGCTTTTTGAGAGAATTCAGTCTGTGATTTTTATGAAAAATTACATTCTGAATTGACAGATCAAATCTGTTTAATCTCTTCGATAAACATCTGATTGATTTCTAGTGCAATCAATCAGAGGGTTTTAGTTTTCTGTTCGTGGACCTAATTCCGGAGATTGATCGAGCAGTCATCAGTTCCTGGGATTTACAACAAGAGCAGATTTAATCTGTTGGAGTCCATAATCAAGCCATAACTTGAAGAGGTAAAATATTAATTGTTATTATTATTTTACTTGCATAATTTAATCGTTAGAATTTGATACCCATGATATGGAATCGTTCCATATAAAAATTTTAAACTTTCGCTGCACCGGGTATCAGATCTATGATCTGAAAACGTGTTCCAACACTAGTTGAAATGTCTGGATATTGAACTTGTTCCGTTGGTAGCATTTTAACGTCTTTCTTGATCATGAATTGAGTTAATTTCTGAGGCACACATGTGTAAATCATGGTTATTTCATTATGAGATATGAGCTTGAATTTATTTTTGGTTTTGTGTTGCTCGAGGGCGAGAAAAGTTTAAGTATGGGGGAGTTTGATGTGGTTACATTTTCCTATATTTATTTAAGTTAATTTGTATGATGAGGAGAATTGGCATTGATTAAATTTATTTTATAGTTCCAAATCATTGTTTGATTTTTATTTGATTATCAAGAGTTGTTTGGAATCGATTGATATGCTTATGTGTTTGATTATTAGCTGACTATTTAATAATTTTTTCATACAATCTACTGCTAAATTAGATATCAAATCTTTAATTGCTTGATCCCTCTAATTTGTGAAGCAACTATGATTAATAATTTCCGCTTGTGAATTTGTTAATTTTTAGGAACAACGACTAACTAGATTAAATACAACCGTGTGTCTTTGTGTTGTCTAGGTTCATCAATTTCAGTAGTTTGATTGTTACCTTAGATTTAAATCTTGATCGCTTGTATCTTGATTGATTTATTGAATTGGTAAGGGTTAATTTAGAACGCTTGTGTCTAATTAACTAAAATTAATATGAGATAGAAATTAAATTTTCAATGATGAATATTCAATGAAAATTAATTTTTTTAGAGAATCGATGATCGAGTGAATAAGTTCAAGGGTGTATTCGACCGATACTAAGACTTTTTTAATTGATTTCTTCGTTAAAATTTTAAATCTTGCATTCTAATTCATAAAGCTTTATTTTAATTTGCTTTAATTTATTAGTAGTTAATTTTAAAATCCAAAACCCACATTTATTTATTTTTAGTATTTTTAAGAACACAAATAAATTTCACTTTTCTCGTGGGAACGATCCCTACTCCCGCTACTACATGTTTATTAGTTAATCTGAGTTTGGTTAATTTGGGCATGATACGACTAAATTCTACCACTCTTGCATTTTCCCAAGGCAAAAGTGCAGGCGCCCTCGGACCACCTTAGGCTCCTAGGTGCCCCCTGCATGGGGCATTGGGGCACCTCATATTGGTACCCCCACGCCTCATTTCTCACTTCTTTTTTTTCCTTTTCATAGCTTTTCATTGCTTAACTTCTATTCATTAAATGCACATAGACAATGGTTGACAAAAAATATTGTCGTAGCCCAAAAAACTCATTCATATACAACAATTATGTTATAGGAAGTACTCTGATTTCTGAACAAAACCACAGCAACAATAGCAGCAGCAACAACGAACAAGTTGATGCGAGAGATTCTCCCAATCCTCAAAAAGAAATTTCCCGTTAACAGTGCTCAACGTTGGCAACAATCATCTCTAAGTTACAAAGATTTACAATCGTGATATAGAAGCACTAAAAATACCACGAACTTCAGCGAATGAAAATAAGCAATACTTTCTTTTGAGAGAGAGTGGGGAGAATTTTACAAAAAACCAGAAATCTGATGTTTCACGTTATCAGATTTTCCAGATACGTTTTTTTGCATTATAACCATCATATATATAGACTTATACACCAAACAAAACGTTTTAAGGCCTAAGGATTCAACACATGACAGAAGGAGTCCAAAAAGAAACAAAAATTTTTGGAATACAGAAGGCGCGCTCAAGCGGTAATATTTTACCGCTCGGGCGGCCAGTCCTCTGCCCCGCAGATGAAGTGCTGTGCACGAGCGGTAATATTTTACCACTTGAGCGTACCCTCTTCTGTCTCGTAGATGGAGTGATGCGCTTGAGCGGTAAAATGTTACAGCTCGGGCGGTCTCTCTTATGTCCCTTAGGTGAGGGCTGCGCTCGGGCGGTAAGTTTTGACAGCTCGGATGCACACAATAAAATAATAATAAATATTATTTTAACTAAATTTTATCCAAAAAAATTATTGGATCATAAGACCCCACCCCAGCCCACCGCTCCTTGTCGAGCCGGCCATGCGCTTGTGTTTGTTGCATCGATTAGTGTCTTGCCCCTTTACAAAACATCTGGTGCCCTAAGGGCCCAATCCCATAACTCAAACTTGGGTTATTTATGTAGACAAACACATTGGAGTTCTTCCAATGTGGGACAAGCCTATTTCCCTCCAAATCATTCAACAATTTTTCCAAAAATTTGGACAACCTTATTTCCCTCCAATTCATTCACTAAATTTTTCCAACAATCCTCCACATTAATGAATTTCGAGTAAGTTTAGCATTCTCTCTAGAAAGTCTTTATGAGCTATTGTTACATTAGGATAGGTAGTTTGTGGCTTTAAACCTACCTTAGTAAAATACTATCGGATTTACTAGTTGCATAATGACGCGATGTCTTGAACTAGTCAACCGTTTATGTAAACCAAGTCAATAGTATTTACATAACAATACTCTAATATTTTTTTTTCTCAAGTTGTGTCTATTTCGGCCCTGGACCATATCTTAGATTCATAAGTATTCCAATCAAAGCGGCCAATACTTTGCACTTATATAGGTGATCTCTTATAAAAAGTATCTTGCGTTACTCTACCGTATAGGTATAGAAATTATTAAAAGAAAACTTAAGCTTACCACATGTTGCAGGTCTTTTATACTTGGATATTTCAGGAACGAGCAAGTAACGATTCCAAGCACTCAAACTAATATTTATAACTTAGTTGTCTCATTGAACCTGGTTTTGGGATCTCCAATTCTCAAGGTTGGGTTACCGTTATAAATATTTTATTTTGTGGATTTTAAGCTCATTCCTCTTAGTAGTTTGTACATTTGATCTCTATTTATACTTTTTGTAAGCGTATCCGCTAGGTTTTCCTTTGACTTTACATAGTCAACCAAAATAACCCCATTCGAGATCAACTGTCTTATGGTATTGTGTTTCCGACGAATATGTCGAGATTTACCATTGTACATACTACTTTGTAATCTTCCTATTTCTGACTGACCATCACAATGAATAGTAATAAAAGACATCGGTTTATTCCAACATGGAATATCTTGTAGAAATTCTCGAAGCCATTCGGCCTTTTCTCCTGCTTTATCTAAAGCAATAAACTCGGATTCCATAGTCCACCGAGCTATACAAGTTTTTTTACAATATCTCCATGGCACCTCTCCTCCACCAATTATGAACACATATCCACTAGTAGACTTGTAGTCTTTTGTGTCAAAAATCTAATTTGCATCAAAAAATCCTTCTAGGACTACAGGATATTTTGTATACACTATTCCATAACTTAAATTGTATTTTAAATATCCAAGCACTCTCATTAATGCTTTCTAATGATCCACACTAGGATTGCTTGTGAACCGACTAAGTTTGTTTACTGTATATGCAAAATCAAGACGTGTACAGTTAGTTAAGTACATCAAACTTTCTATCACCCTTGCATATTTCACATGTGAAACAGGTTCTTCTCTATTTTTGGCTAAATGTGTACCCAAATTCATAGGTGTTCTAGCCAGAGGACGATTTGTGGCATTAAATCGTTCAAGAACTTTTTCTACATAATGAGTTTGAGATAAAATAATTTCAGCAGATTTTCTACAAACTTTAATCCCTAGAATAATATCACACAATCTCAAATCCTTCATGTCAAAATATTGTCTCAACATTTTCTTTGTTTTCACAATCAATTCATGGTTGCTTCCCATGATTAACATGTCATCTACATAAAGGCATACAATTACATATGCATTTTTAGTACCTTTAATATAAAAACATTTGTCACATTAATTGATTGTGAAACCATTTGAAAACATGGTAGTGTCAAACTTTTGATGTCACTGCTTAGGTGTTGTTTAAGTCCATACAAGGACTTGACAAGTTTACACACCTTTTGTTCTTTCCTGGGTACAATAAACTCTTCTGGTTGTTTTATATAGATTTCTTCTTCCAACTCTCCATTAAAAAATGTTGTTTTAACATCCATTTGGTGTATCTCAAGATCATGCAATGCAGCAATAGCTATGAGCACACGAATGGATTTTATTCTAGAAACTGGAGAGTACGTGTCGAAGAAATCATAACCTTTCTTCTGTCTAAAACCTTGAACCACTAAGCGAGATTTATATTTGTCTATAGTTCCAAATTCTTTGTATTTCCTTTTAAGGATCCACTTGGATCTCAAAGGTTTACATCCCGGAGGGAGATCAACCAACTCTCATGTATGATTATGCATGATGGAATCTATTTCATTTTGTATGGCTTCCTTCCAAAAAAGAGCCTCAGGTTGTGATAACGCTTCTTGAAGAGTTCTTGGCTCATTATCTAGCATATATGTTAGAAAATCAGGACCAAAAGGCTTTTCAAATCTAGCTCGCTTACTTTGTCTTGGTTCATCAATGTTTTGTGGAGTTTCAGTTGTGTTTTCAAGATTATCATCATAAGTTCGCTTGGTCGAACTTATTTCTTTCTTTTATGGAAATATATATTCAAAAAACACAGCATTACTTGGCTCCATTATTGTGCCTTCTTTTACATCAGAAATCGTTGACTTATGCACTAAAAATTGATATGCACTACTATGATATGCATAACCAATAAATATGCAGTCAACCGTTTTAGGATCAATTTTTATTTTTTTTGGCTTAGGTACTTCGAATTTAGCCAAACACCCCGATACTTTGAGGTATTGGTAAGAAGGTTTACGACATTTTCACTGTTCATACGGTGTTTCATCTTTTCCTTTGATTGGTATTTTGTTTAGAATGTGAGTTGCTGAGAGAATCGCTTCACCCCATATATTTTGAGGTAAGCCATAATTTATTAACAACGCGTTCATCATTTCCTTTAAGGTTCGATTCTTGTGTTCTGAAACGCCATTAGATTGAGGTGAGTATGGGGTTGTCGTTTGATGAATGACAAAGTTGAGCAAAATTCTTCAAAAGGCGCCACATATTCTCCACCTCGATCACTTCGAATTATTTTAATCTTTGAACTTCGTTGATTTTCAATCTCAATCTTATATTTCTTAAAAGGTTCGATTGCTTCATCTTTGCTTTTCAATAAATACACATAATAATATCCGGTGCAGTCATCAATGAATGTTATAAAATACTTGTTGCCACCTCGAGTTTGTACTATTTTTAAATCACATACATCAGTGTGTATTAATTCGAGTGGCGTAGTACTTCTCGTGATAGAATGAAATGAAGATTTAACCATTTTTGCTTCAACACAAATCTCACACTTATGTTGTGGATTTCTTTTAAACATAGTTATTACATTTAAATTGTCAAGTCGTTGCAACGTGTTGAAGTTAACATGTCCTAGACGTTCATACCATAAATCATAACTTTCAGTCAAGTAAGCAGAACCAACAACTTTATTCTTCGCCTCAGGGCGGATAACATTCATTACATTCAACTTAAAGAGACTACTATCTTGGTACCCTTTACCAACAAATACACCAGACTTTGTCAATACAAATTTATCAGACTCAAACATCATTCTAAACCCTACCTTTCTCAAAAGAAAGCCCGAAACTAAATTCTTAATAATGTCTGGCACATGTAGCACATTTTGGAGCGTCATCTCCTTGCCCGACGTCATCTTCAGCACTACATTGCCAACTCCAACAACATCCGAAGTTGCAGAGTTTCCCATGAACAATTTTCTATCTCCAACGGTGGCGTAGGTGGAATACATATCTTTATCATCACAAATGTGGCTCGTAGAGCCAGTATCGATCAACCATCATCTTGGATCATCCACCATGTTGGTCTCACAAATAACAGCACTTAGATCAATATCAAAAATTGCTAAATGTACATACCTTTCTTGAACCATGTTCGCTTGCCTTTGTATCAGATTTTTGTTGTTTTTCTTTGGAACTCGGCAGTACCTAGCCATATGATTCGGTTTTCCACAGTTGTAGCAACTTCCCTGGAATTTCTTCGCTTTTCCCTTTTGCTTTTCATCATGGGGGCGCTTCCTCTTTTGAATCATACTTGGTACCGCTAGATTTGCTTTTGTCTCGGTTTCCAATATCTTTTTATGTGACTATGCCTCGGTGTTTCTGTTATCCTCCTCAATGCGAAGTCATACTATCAGATCTTCAAGTTTAACTCCTTACGTTTGTGCTTAAGGTAGTTCTTGAAATCTTTCCACAGCGGAGGCAAATTCTCAATGATAGACGCGATTTAGAATGGTTCATTGATTTTCATCCCTTCGGCCAACAAGTCATACAAGATAATTTGTATCTCTTGCACTTGTCATCACAGTTTTTGAGTCTACCATCTTGAAATCCAGAAATTTGTCAACCACAAACTTCTTTATTCCTGCATCTTCAGTTTTGTATTTCTTTTCCAAGGAATCCCAGAGTTTTTTGGCAGTCTTGACAGAGGAGTAGACACTATAAAGAGTGTCATCAAGGGCATTCAGAATATATTTTCTGCACAAAAAATCGTTGTGGTTCCATGCATCAACAGCGGTCCTTCTTTGAGTGTCAGAATCACCTTCAGCGACTACAGGGGATCCTCCTTCAGGAATCTGAAAATATTATATTGAGTGTTGCCAGATAGAACAACATCTTTTGCTACCAATGTTTGAAGTCGGAACCAGAAAACTTTGGCGTATTTTCTCCATGTGGGGGCGGAAGCGAGCGGTGTGAGACAGTAGACATACTCAAAATTCGAGAAATACAACATTTTCGTCTTGCGATTGTTATAAGAATAATTGGATCATAAGACCGCACCGTTTCGCGCCGAGTCGGCCGGCCACGCACGTGGATTTGTTGCATCGATCAATGTTTTCATAACCGGACCGGTGATCGAACCGGTCTACCTTAAAAAAACGATCCAACCGGTTCGACCGTTTTAACCGGACGGTCGGACCGGAAAACCGTTTATATAATATAATATAATTAATAATATCTTTAAAAATTAAAAATCTAAAAGATGTATATAAATAAACAAAAATATATTTATCATTGTTTAAAAAATAAATAACTATATAAATATATTCAAAATATTAATTATAGTTATATATACTATATTTTTAAAAATAAATTAATTAATTAAAAAAATATAATAATAGAAAATTAAAATTTTTAATGAAGTACAAATTTTAAATAATCATGTGTATATATATAATAAAATATTAAATTAAGATTTTAAAATTAAAAAAACAATTTTAAAAAAAAATTAAAAAAATTCAAAAACCGGTTCAACCGGTTTTTTGGCCGGTTCTTGGGACCGGTTCTTGGCCGGTTCGACCGGTTTCGACCGGTTCTTGACCGGTTCTGAGCGGTTGAACCGTTAAAAAGGTTTTTAGAGGTATTCCGGACCTGACCAGTGACCGGTTCCCGGTCGAACCGGCCGGTCCGATCCGGTTTTTAAAACACTGGCATCGATTAGCGTCTTGCCCCTTTACAAAACATCTAGTACTCTAAGGGCCCAATCTCATAACTCAAACTTGGGTTATTTATATAGACAAACACATTGGAACAAGCCTATTTCCCTCCAAATCATTCAACAATTTTTCCAAAAATTTGGACAACCTTATTTTTCTCCAATTCATTCACTAACTTTTTCCAACAAATTACCTCAAAGATAATGTTTTCGAAAAATCTTTGTCTTTAACAACAAAAAAAGGCTCAATAAAAACGATGGTCAAAAAAGGACAAAAAAACAACGGTTTATGAAAATTGTACTGTGATACGGTTTCGAATGTGTTTTTGTGATAAAGAACATGTACCTTTTTTGCAAACGCCTTCTAAGGGACTAGAATCCTCTGCATGGCCTAAACACAACGTTTGGTGTTGTGGCTTCAAAACGATACACTTCGACCAAGTGTTGTTTTATTATTTTGCGCATTATTTTTTCTTTTTTCACTCATTTGTCTTTCATTCAATTATTTTTTTGGTATCTTAAAACATATTTAAACAATCATTTTAAATTTTATTTTATCCGCTTTTTTATTTTTCTCGTTTATTCAAAGATTATTTTAAAAAATAATTTTAAATCATTTTCGTCTGTATTTAATTATTTCCTCAAAAATTTATTTTCTAGTTATAGGAAATACTCGAGTATACAAGATTAGATAATTTTATTATTTACACTAGTCACCGAGTTTTTTTTACAAAAATAATAAGTATATCATCTTTTACTATTTATTAATTTTAAACACCTCATAGAAACTGATGGTGTCTTGGTCTGGTTTTATATTCCAAAAATGCCCCTTCACTAACCACGTTCTTATTTTCGTTTCAATTCATGCTGATTTTTTTCCATTTCTCAATTCTCAATTCACTCATTTCGCTGATTGTGTGTAAAATGCAGATCTCCGTTTATAAACCAAAAAAATACAAACATGAGATTCTCTCCAACTGAACAATCACAAATCAAGCATGGTGGTGGTTGTTTCTTCTTCCGTTTCCAAAATTTATCAACCCCTCTGCCTCTTTATGTTTCTTCGGCTGAAAATACCAAAGGCATCCCCACATGATGCAGTGCGCTTCCGTAAAAAAATCAACTCCAACCGATCGTCGTGTAAGAACATTTTTAGCAAATCCACGTTTTTTTATTAATTTGCTTCTGTTGCTTATATGTTTGAATCAATTGTTTCATTGACGGTTTTGAAATCCACCATCTGTTTATTTTTCATGATTTACCGACAAACTTACTCGATTTAGTGTGAAGTTTTACTTTTTAATTTATTTTATTTTATTCTACAGTATCAAATCATCCATTCGATTTGCAATTCAAATTTCCGGCCTATTTATCCATTTGAATGTATGCATCAGTATTTGTTTACTGTTCAGTTTCAGGATCTCTGTTTTGCTAATTAATTTCATTATCTTACTATCCAACTTCGCCGTTGGATTGTTCTTTTCCTGGGATAATCAGCTGTAGAGGTAATCTTTTATTGTCAACTTTTAGTTTTTCATAATTTTTATATTAAATTTTAGTGGTTTTCGTTTCTTATTTTTATATTTTATTCATGCATTTGTAATCGATCTATTAGTATTGGATGTTTAATTGATTTTCATAAAGTTTCCAAGTATGAGTTGCATCAACGTTTTTCGCGACTAACTTTGAATTCCAGATTATAACTAAGTATAATATTCTGTCATTTCAAAATTTGTGATATTATTATTTTTGTTAATTGGGGTTACAGGATGTTAATTTGTTTTTTTGTGTTATCTTTTTAAAGTTGTGTCTCGATTTTAGTGGTTGTAATAGTTTTCCAAGTATTAATTAAATAGATTATTTAAGGGAAACGTCAGTTTGCTTTACATTTTTTTGGCCTACTTTCAAGGCGAGCTTGCTGTTTGAACTTCTAAAATGGTGAATGGTAGTAAAAAATTTACACTAAAATATTGATATTTCATTTCTCTAATATAAACCATATTCAAAGGATAGAGGACATGCTAGCGCTAAGCCCTTATAATTGCCCTCTACCATTGTTTCTCAGTTCAACCCACGTTCTTTTTCCCCTCTCTCTCAATTCCAAAGCATCAGTTTGTCTTACACAATGCTCGAAAAAAAACAGGTTCTGTTTATAACCCAAAAAAACAACTGTTGTATCCTGGCCTACTGGGACAAAACGGATCTATTTGAATATAATTCATGAAAAATACAGATTCTCTGAAACAGAACACACCTAAATCAAGCATGGATGTGGTTTTTGATACTTTTTCTGTCTTAATTTGCTTCGGTTGTTGTGGCAAACTTGATTGCACTTTTTTCTCCCTTCGGCAAATATTTACATTATGCAATCCCACTCTTCTTATGATTTCACTTGCTACCTTAACCAGTTGTATGTGATACTAAATACTTCTTTTAGTATATGCAGGGTTGAGATACTAAATATACCTTTTGTTCTATTGACCTCCAAAATCGTTGACAATCGGTTTCTCCATTTACTCAATAAATAATCCAACTATTGGAGGTATTAGTTTGTAATCAAACTGTTGTAAATCAAACTGTTGGAGGATTGTAGGTATCTCCATATAGGCAAGTTGGAGGCTTCATTTATATTTTAATTCTCATGCAGTCAAACTGTTGGAGGTAATAGTTTGTTATCATGATACGTAATCAAACTATTAGAGGCTTGGAGGTATCCCCGAACAGGTAAGTTGGAGGCTTTATTTCCAATTTTATTCTCATTTAATAAAACTTTTTGGTGGTATTAGTTTGTTATCTCTGATTTAAGCACAAACCATTTTATTCAAATATCACAAATTTTTTTTGCTTTGCGGCTGTTTTTTTTTACTTCAACTATATGTTTACAATGTAAACTCTCATGTAGTAGCAATAGAAAAAAAGTGTACTAAACTTATATATCATGTTCAAATCTCATGCAAGTTCATGAAGTTATTGGGCAATCCAATTTGATTTTTCGTGTTTGTGGTCTACTTAAAAGTTCATGGAAAGACCCGGTAGGAACATCACATTTTTCCTTCACATGTTTTAAGTCTCTTTAGATGGTTTAGTGAATATATTAGATTATAAATTTCTCAATGTCTGATTATGTTCGAGTGTCATATTATGTTGGATTACATGCAAATAAATAATATATATTGCATCGATTTGATGAAAAAAGAAGCACCTTTTCTTTTAACTAATTCTTCACGCATTTTGGAAATAGAATTCGACAAACCAGATAAAGATTCAGATTATTTCAGTTTGTGTGACTTGGCAACGGGAATGAAAATTGAAGTCTTGATACATGATGTGTTTACTGACATGGTTTCGGATCACGTGTTTTTTTAAAACCATGAAAGATTATTTATAAGCGCTCTTTGTGTTCGATATCGAGATGGAGATGCATTTATTTATTTTCACATGTTTTCCTCCTGTGCATGAAAATACGAGGCTAAAATGATTAGCCTCATTATATTGTTAATTGAATAATTTTCTCTTATTTGAAAGGCTATATAACTTTCTATAAACAGCTGATTTTTACATTTTTATTTTTCTGCATCACATTTGTTATGTGACTAGATGTATTATTTCTGCATTTGTAATCGTTCGGGTGGTTTTGGTTGATCGATTTGCATATAATTTTCAAGAATGGGTTGCATAACCATATTTTGCAACTAACTTTGAATTCAAAAATGATAAAGTGAGCCTAATAATATGACATTTCAAAATATTTTTTATTATTATTTTGTTAATTTGGGGTACTGAATTCATTAACTGATTTTTGTGATTATCTTTTTACAGTTTTAATGGCATATAGATGTTATGATTGGTTGTAAAAGTACTAATTACATAGATTGTTTGATAAGAAGCTAATTGATAACGTGGCAAATCACCAGTGTAATTGGATGAATAGTATTTTCTTGACCTAGGAGCAGATGTCCAGTAAGAAGTAATGTGATCATCTTGGATTGGCATATTATTCGCAGGATGAGAAAGAGAGACATTTTCAGAAGCTCAAGCCCTTGCATTATGCATGTAAGGTTGCAAATTAAATGTGATTCTACCCGATATTGTTATCAGTCTCAAAATTTTGAGATGTGTTGAACATGTGCCTATGCTCCGTAGCTTAATTGATTGCGCAAAATCTGTCTCGACTTATTAACCCTTCGTTAATCGACTCAATCCGTGATCGGAGAATTCAGATGAACAAACAAATACGGCCGAATAGTGATGGAAAGATCAGCAAAAATGATTTTGTATCATGTTTGAGGAGACATCCATTGTTGACAATCCTTTTCACACCTCTGTTGCTGCATATATGTTCATCTATAATGGATGCTACTTTACTAGAGGTGGTGTACTGATACCGATTTTTTTTTTGTTCATTTGTGCTAGATTAGGAGTCCAAGCAAATTTTTGGGTTGATTTGTGTTGTAGGAACTTAAGTCATGAGTGTGGTTCCTCATGTTTTTTTTAATATATTTTTGGAATTATCATTATTTATGAAAAATAAATTGTCCTTATTTTATAAATGCGTTTTTTTATCAATTCCAATTTTGCGGGAGAATTGTGTCAATTTTTTATAAACTTTCATGTTGTCAATGGTAAAGTCCTTTTTTTTCCTTTTTTTTTCCTCTTTTCAAGACACACTAAGTTTTTTAAACTTTCTTCTATCTCAACACAATTTAAGTTCGCAGAACACTTAGTATTACATTCTATGCTCAATATTATTCATGTACAACGTAGCACACACATGACAATTGAATCAAAAATCTAAGCACAATTTTAGTTCATTTCAATGTCACACTCGCTCTTGAAAATCCAGTATATAACTGTAAAAGCAACGTTGCACACGCATCGCGTGTGCCTCGATCGCTAGTGTGTAGTAATAAGTGTGTTATGAACTTAATTGAAATAATGGTTGATAACATAAAATTGTCCTGAGAAACTGTCTGAACCATTTAGAGCAACGACCCGTACTGACGCACATGCATCGCGTGTGCAAAGTGCATTTTTAAAAAAAATATATTATTATTTTTAAAAAGAGAACTTATATATATATATATATATATATATATATATATATATATATGCTTCAGTTTCGTATATAACTTCACCACAATGTGTACTAAACAACAATCTGATTATTTTTAGGTTTTCTTTTAGGAGGAAACAAATTCATGAATAAAAATGCTATGAATGGCAAACCAAACAAAATGAAGTTAGTAGTATCCCTCACAGCAAACAGCATATTGCAAAATAACATGTCTAAAATCACATCAAATTTTTTTTGCTAAAGCAATCGTTGTTTCAAGATATACAATACAACAATGAAGACAATAATTCGTCTCCTCGTGTACTTTCTCATCAGTTCCTTCCGACTGACAACGATCTGCAGTTGTAACTCTCCTTGAAATTCGACTTCTTAGCCGAAGTGAAAGTGATTCATACACCGCCTTGGTTGCATTTGCTGGCGTTATATACGTAGCCTTAAAATTATTTGACACCCCATTGCTATCTCCTTTCACTATCTCAATCCTATGTTGTCGATTGCCATAGCTTCTCCTCGTTCGCATTGCTCACCTTCTTCGTTTTCTTGTCATTATCCTTTTTTGCTTTCTCCTCCTTCATATTCTCCGGCAAAGCTCGAACCGCATTTGATTACAATCAAATAAGATAACTAAAATACTTGATACATATATGCATGTATCACGTACCTTCTAAAAAGGCATACAATTAAATGAAGTTGAAAATACATTCCTAATATATACATGTTAAATAAAATAAGTTGATTTTGTAGTTAAATTTCAAATGTATTCCTGCATTTCAATACGTGACATTAAACTTCACGTAATCATCCACATGGATTTATGTCGTGTGAACTTAAAATAGTTGTAGGAACCGAGTCATCTTTTCTGCGTAAAATTCAATTCAAAATGATACTTGAGAATAAAACTGTAGGCTAACGAAAAGAAGATGACATTAAATATAGTCATTAGTCATATTCGTAAACTTGGAATTAAAACACTATAAAAAGGCAGCAAACAAAAAACATTAAAATTTGTAGATGTAGTCAAATCCATGCAAAACTACAAAATAATAAGAATTTCACTTTAAACTAAATAATATTTACAATATTTACCAATTTGGAAAACATACAAATAAAATTTTTTATTTATACGCTAGCTTAAACTTTGATTCATCAGGAATCATATTAATTCACAGGTTTGCATAGCTAGACATATTAATATACGTCACTTTAATCATAAATTTGTGTTATTATACCCAGTAAATTTTTCAAAGCTATAATTTAATTTTAGACAAAATATTTGACCTCGCAGAAAATTTATAGAAAATAAACATAAACCAAAAAAAAAAAATCTTCTTCAAGAACTACGTACTTCAAACAGCCCCATAAAAACAAAATGATGTCTCCACAAACAATCTATGAGATATTAATCTCTACATTTTGATTTTCTCGTTATCATATGAAAGTATAAGAATGGTAGCTTGATAAATATAAGAATACGTTATATCAAACTGAAAAAGTATGTTGCAGTGTTTACGGGTTAAGAAAATTTGGTTGTGTAAATATATTGTACTACGCACATCTATCATATAGTGATGAAAGTATCACAAATTTATCTTCAACAACCATTCTAAAGAAATAAATAATTTGTAATCAACATAATATAACTAAAATGAAAAGAAACAAAGTCAACCGAAAAAAAGTAAAAAATATCGAAACAGAAACCTTGAAGCCACATTAAGGGTGTTTGAAATTCTTCTTCTATGAATAATCAAACTTCCAATCCCTTTGTTGGATAAATCTATCAGTTTCGAATGAGCAACACCCAACCTCTCAATTATGTCAATGTCGAGATTTATCAGCTTCGAATGAGAAATCGGTGAGATCTGAAATTAAGAATTTAGAGCAAATATTAGTAATTTTGTCAAAGAAGGAGGTGAAAAATGTTTGGTGGTTATGGGTATTGAATATGAGCCTACATATATGATGAAGAAACATAAATTTGTACCGTATAAAGTTCGTCCACTGTTTCCGTCTTTCACCTACAGCGAAACAAAATTATACCAAATTTAATGGCTTCTCAGTTTGATCTCAATTGTTTTGCTCCGTCCGTTGTTAATACTTAATCCTAATCTGCAATTGTCCAGAAATCACATGTCTTCGGTCAAAACCCGTAAAATTGTCGAAACAAAATTTGGTAGGATTTGTGGTAATTAGAAATCGATTGGTGCTTATGACTTCCTGGAAGCGGTGGACAGGTTTATTTCAGCGGTTTGCCCATACGTAACTGATGGGCTTTATTAAGTTGAGGTTTTTCTTTGTTATTTGTTTTTTTAAAAAATTGATTTGGTCATACAAAAATTGATGAGCCATACCAAACGGACCAAGAAGTTTGTATGATATGCTCACTCTTTATAAAATAGAAACAAATTTAAGGAAATAATAATTAATATTATTTTTAAAACAATCAATTAATTCATGCAAAAGTGTATTACAATTAAAAATTAGAAAAACATATAGAGAAATTAAATTAAACCAAAATCTCTAGATAGAATAATTCAATGATAAATTTTGACTTAAAAAATTAAATTTAAAAAAAAATAATATTTAAATAATAAATATTTTTAGGTATGATTGTTCCAATAGCATTATCGTTATTAAAACTAAAACAAAACAAAAAATCGTAAGCATCCTTTTGTTGTGGCCTAATCACATCACTTAGCAAACCACTACAGAGGATCTTAGTCCCCTTCTTCTAAGATTATAAGACATAAGATTACATTTGTTTAGCATAATGTAATATTCATATGCAGTTGGGATTTATTTTTAATGATTTTGAAAATTTTCACTAATTTAATTATTATTATTATTATGGCGTAAAACCCAACCCTATTGAGATTACAGAAATTAGTGAAAATTTTCAAAATCATTAAAAATAAATCTTAATTGCATATGAATATTACATTATGCTAAACAAATGTGATCTTATGTCTTATGATCTTAGAAGAAGAGGACTAAGATCCTATGCAGTGGTCTATACACAGAATTCGATGTTGTGGCCTCAAAATGGTAGATCCCAATATCCTTGCAATTGGAGTTCAAGTAAAGCTATACATCAAGCAGAAGGATAAGCGAGCATGAAACTCACATAAGTCGGTTGAGATACATGTAAATTCAAACATTCTTGTATACAAAGAAAATTCACGAGTCTTCATCAAGCATATACTATCTACTGTACGATAGGAAGCAAAGAGAAAAAAGGGGGATACAATTAAGATTTAAGCAGCCAGCACATATACAGTTCAAAGCGCATCCGCATCCAATCCAAAATTAGATTGTATCAGGGTGAAGGAGATGAATTCTTGGAGCATGTCAAAATCCCAAAGAAGTTATTACGTTATCAAGAATCAGACATAGACATGCATACGTGTGCAGATTCTCGCTTAGGCAATAAGCCGTGGGTGGTACTTCCCACATATGCATTGCCTTCTGGAATCATTAATCAGATAGGGAACAAACTGAATATTTCCCAACAACTCAAATCTTCACTCTCAGGTCACAAAATCAAATTAGAATTATTTCTAGAACAGCTAGCACACAATCTGTCCACGTTAACAAGAAATCAGATGACTGATTTTCTCATCTAAAGTGAGCAAAAAGCAATCGTGAACAGACCATGAACTATTAGATTGCATCATTGAATTGTTCGAGCTTCATTTATACCATTACAAATCATTACTTGTAAAGCAACACTCAATCGATTCAATCAACCTCACTAACGATCATAAAATGTACTCAATATTGCTGTAGGTAAGCCTAAGTGGCACCGACACTCTCATTTATTTCTCCCAATTGTGGTATTATAGTCCCCTTTCATCAGTATTTACTAATGTAACACAGTACCAATAATGATTCTCTATCAGACTCATTGGCTGGTGCAGAGGAGAAAAACTTTGATTCTTCCCGAAGGTCTTCCTTGCATGCTGAAGTGAACAGGGGATGTAACAACCTGCAAGCTTAAGTTAGAATAGAAATGGACCCTGCCAAGCAAAAAGAATACTAATGTTGAAAATATTAGCTACCATAGCTTCTCCAACACCGTATTAAAAAAAAACACAGATTTTTAAAAGTCAACTTTCCCTCCAATAAATACAACACACGATCGAGCATTTTATTTGATCACCTAAAAGTAGGACTACATCTTGTCAGTTTCCCGCTCAAAATCTCACGAGTACATAAAAATAAAAATCATTGGTTAAAAATATCCAAGGTTATTGCAGCCATATCCTGTATAAGCCTAAATAGATGTGAATCCATCAACTGTCGAAAGCATCAATCATCCTCAACAATAATGCATGATGCTGCAGATGAAGCATACAATTGAAGGTCAAGCATTAAAAATCCACAAACACAAAATAAACTAATCTTAACACAGACAATAAACCTTGGACAAAGTGCATCCCACTACGGACAGGATTGAAAATGGGCCACTTTGAACAAGAACCAAAGCGCCAAAATGATTCAGTTTCACCCCCCTTATGACATACACAATTTGTGGCAGAACATCAATTATCCCCTAGGCCTAATACAAAAGGCACTCCAATAATGGACACTAAAATCGCCTTTCAACCGAGCTAGGCAACCCAAGATCAAATTTGTAAACAAGTACACCAAAAATATGTCACATTGAAGATACACATTGGAATTATCATCTCCGAGTGTGAAATGTCAGCTCTCATCTTGAAATAGAAAAAAAAAAAAAAAAACCTTTGTAAACAATTTCATCCTGCATCAGGCTACAACGTTAACATAACTTCAAGTAACATGCTTATCAAATGTATCACATCCGATTGGATCAGACATTTCCCCTCCCCGAGCTTAGTAAATCTTCTTCATGGATCCAGCAAAATACTCCGAGGGAAAAATAATGTCAACCTAAATCTGCTGGATAAACAACTCGACTTCTAATGGAAGATATGAACACCTCAAGAATGAAAAACGTGATAAGAAAAAATAATAAAATCCAGAAATTAAAACAATTATCACATCATGAAAAGTTTCTTCCTTTTATGGGACTATGCGTCTATGCCTCTTCAAACTGTTCACAATACAACCGATGTCTTCAGAAAATTTACTCTTAAAACTTTTCATCACACAACAGACTGTATGCCACTTTGGTCACAGCTGAAATTGAATAAGAGCACAATTGTAACCAAAGTATAAATACAGATCGAGTCCCGAAATAAATGTCATGCATCAAATTGAATAAACAAGCCTGCCACTTTGTTTCATTTTCTAATTTCTTACTGATACAAGATACTCCCTCTCTGCATACATTGAGTCATATAAATGAAATCATTATAAAATTTTCTAACCTGTAAAACAGAAAAAAAAAAAAAAAAAAAAAAAACTTTCACACCATATTTTGAAAGATAACTGAAACAAATAAAATCAAACCTCTTTCAAACATTTTTGTTAACGCCTCCATTGAAGATTCTCTTTCTTAATTCTTGTGACGCAATCACTACACCTTTTCTCAGTATTTACAGATACGAGGGACAAAAAACCAGCATAATTTCACGAGAAAAATGGAAGGAACTGTTCAAACAATAGCCCAACTTCAAATACATGTTCAATTAAACTATGTATAACATTTGCTTGATCATCTAACATTAGGACTATTTTTCAATATAAAAAACAAAAACAAAAATATCAATACGTCTTATTCTATAACTCGTCATGTATATCATATTCTAAGGCAGAGCAGTCCATTTTTTCAAATGAAAGTGTTAGAGCTGTAAAAAAACAAAAACATCAACACTGTCTTATTCTATAACTCCTCGTGTATGTCATATTCTAAGGCAGAGCAGTCCATTTTTTCAAATGAAAGTGTTGGAGCTGTAAAAAAAAGCAAAAACATCAACACTGTCTTATTCTATAACTCGTCATGTATGTCATATTCTAAGGCAGAGCAGTCCATTTTTTCAAATGAAAGTGTTGGAGCTGAGGCTTGAAGATTATAGGATATGTAATATCCTTGCTGTAGAAGGATGCCCAGAATGCCAAAATCCATATATTTGTCCACTTCTTCAATTGCCTGGAAAGCAAGGCAGAAATGTCCATCTGTCAACTGTGAAAACAGGCTACCAATCCCAAACTCCATATATGCGAATATGCCAAACCAGAATCGAACCAATGGGAATCCAGCCAATTCTTTGCGAAAGCGTCTTTCGTAACATAACCGACTACGATCATCAGGGTATCTACGGAGGGAACGGCGATCTATCAGATCTTTTAGTGCAGTGGCAAAAGGAGTGAATACAAGTCGAGGAAAATAGGAGATGGTTGAGCCCGTATCAATTATCATCCCACTGGAGCTTTTCTCTACATTTCTTTTGAGAATGTTCACGTCAACATCCAAAATTGCACCTCCAATCTCTATAGCTGTAATATCTATGTAGTAGTGTCGGTCAACAATCAATGGGATCTCATGAATCAAGCCAGTTTTAATCGGATTGCCAATTATGAGTCGGTTGTGGTCGTAGCTTAAGTCTAGATACCCCAAACAGTAAGAGAATCTCGAAGAATATGTTTGTGCCAACAAAGAATATTTACTGTTGCCAAGTCCTAAGATGCCGTCCGAATCTAATGTTGTCTCCTTCGAGCAACCGAACAGAATATTATCCAGAATCACTTCATCTCTTCCAAATAGAGAACCGCCGGTGCCCTGAAAAACAAAGGTTTCTCTAGCCAAATGGCCCTTGCTCTGGAATCCATTTCCATACCGCAAAACATATTCACATCGGAGTGAACGATCACATTTATAGCCAAAACCGTGACAGAAATCAGAGGTGAGGCAATGTTCAGCTCGATAAGTTGAAGACTTTCTAGAGTCATACATAGGATTCATTCCATGGATCTCAGGGGGCTTGCAGTGTATCCACAGATTAGTGCTCCCAGTATCAAGGAAAAGATATTGATCAACTCTTTCTTTCCCGACTTTGAGGTGGACAAGAAAACCAGATGTTTTCATGGGAGAAACGGGAGCAGACATAGTCCCATGGAATACACGCGACAACAATACATGTAGATCTATCTCAGCAACAGATTCATTGATATGCTTGGGATAATAGGGGGATTGAATCGAGTTGAAGTGAATGAGCCTGGTCACTAGGCGAGGAGGAAAGCGAACTTCACCGGCAAATACCACCTGTATTGATGTTTAAGAAAACAGAACAGCAAACTTGGAAAGAAAAAAAATTAGTTTGGATTCGGTTCAGAAATTTAATACCGGGATCAGATATAAGAAAAGCAGAACTTCAAATTTCAGCAGCATCCTGCACAAACAGACAAGTTAAAAGTATGATAAACTCATATTCCTTTATTATTGTGGCATCAATATAGGTCAATTTCATAATCAGTGATTCAACAGCTTAAATTCATGGTTTATATATGAGTTTCATGTGCATGATTGAATGATACAAAGAGCAGATTTCAAAATCTTTTATTAGATTCTAGATCAAATTCTAAACAAATTGAAAGAATGTATGATGAGAGCACAGTTGGCTGCCAGATAATGATAGTTGGCATTAGATAGTTACGGGAGTTAGATCAGTTAATGAGTAAGTTAGCTCCCAATTCCATAAAAGTGTAATTAGGGGATACACATAAATTAGATGATATGAGCAATTGTTCTCTTTGTAAAAATGTGTTCGATTATGATTCTTCAGTAATACAAAGGAAATTCATGCATCTGTCTTTTCATAATTGAATCGTTCATGATGAATTGGATAGTGATATGTGCAGAATGTTACATGATAACTCATTGTTCGAGAGCAAAGTATGCACTCACTGTTCTCGAAAAAGCTTCCAATAACTTGTATACAGAAAGAGACAGAAAAACCACATCGCATTTTCAGAGAAAACTGAACATGTAGAGAATCGATAGAATTCACGTACATTTTCAGACAAATTTCAATGCCTCTCTTGATTGATAGTTTGTAGGTTTTTGCTAAGCAATTTCAGACAACTCCTGCACTGATGGATAGAGGAACAAGTGCGAATATAGCTCACTGATTAAACCAAAAAAAAAACAGCTAATTAAGAATCACAATCGCATTTTCAGACAAATTTGAACACAGAGAATCAGCATCTACCTGTCTCGATTGATCGTTCGTAAGTTTCTGCTGAGTTTTCTGCACTGATGTAAAGGCGAGCAAGTGTGATTTAACTCATTATATATATAAAAGAAAAGCAAAGCAAAGGAGAATCACATTTACGTTTTCAGAGAAATTTGAACACAGAGAAATTCACATTTTCAAACAAATTTTAGTTACCTTTCTTGATTGATACTCCGTAGGTTTCTTGTGAGCTTTTCGAACTAATTTTCAAACAAATTTCGCACAGATGTGACGACGAACCAGCGTGCTTGTGAGTTCAATTTCCCGCACTTTTGATTTAAAGCGGGTTCATTCGACTAAATATTAATTTTGTCTTACTTTATTATTATTAATTATTATTTTCTAAATGTGAAAATTATATTCATTTTCTTTATAAATAATCTTATACGAGAATATGATAAAATAAATATCGTAAAAAAGTTCAATAATTCCATTTTATAATGCGAAGGAAATGAAATTTGAGAATTTTATTTTTGAAATAAAAATCAATCAATTTTTGAGTTATCTCAACGTTTTACGTTCAATTTATTTTATTTCTTTGTCGCACTTACACTACATATTTTACTAATTGCATTCCACTATAAATTATAATTTGGCACACCATATTAATATTCAAAAAAAAATTTTACAATTTGGCTGCAATTAGTTTTTCATTGGATATATTATCTAGTAGTGATGAAATTTATGAAACCTAATTTGACAAATTAAGTTAATTGCAATTTGGTTGAATTAATTGAAGATGAAATAATTAAGAATGAAATTGATCTTTTTCTACAACATTTATGTTCAATCCATGCACAATGCTGTCAATACATATAACAAATTCTGAGGAATGAATTCTTGACAAGTGGAACAAATATGTAACAAATTGAATCCATCTGTAATATTCCTTGAGAACAACATTAAATTCACTGAATCTTTCTCCTTTTCAATGGGTTTGGACTTTCGGCTTCAGCTTCTTTTCTAACCAAATTAAAATTTTGGTTTTCTAAGCATGTTCTGTTGGAGAAGCCAACCAAAAAAACCCTTAATTTTTAATATATATATATATATGATTTCTTAAAATCATAAATTAAGTGCTTGGTTACAAAAAGCAGTTTTAACAAAACCACTTGTTTAAATGTTTTTTAAAAGCTAAAAATTTTGGTTTTTTAAGTGCTTTTATTTTTATTTTAAAATTTTTTTAAAAAAATTTTCAACATTTATTCTAACGTCAAAACCGTTTTTGTTTGTTTGTTTTAAAAAAATAAAAATGTTTTAAAAGGCGAGCTTATTTAAGTGTTTTATAAATTTGGTCTTGTATGTTTGTCACTTTGCGATTTTGTTCCTCTATGATTTCATATTTCAGTTTTAGTACTGCATGTTTCAATTTTTGGCAATTTTGGTCTTTTTTATTCGAAAATGCTTACGTGGCACTGTACACGTCAGCTCCACATCAGCACTGAATTGGTGCCACATCAGCGTCACGTCGGAAAAAAGACTAAAATTGCCCCCAAAAAAATAAAAATAGCGGACCAAAACTGAAATCTGAAAATATAAAGGACTGAAATCGCAAAATGACAAAGATACGGGACCAAAAAATCAATTTTCACTAAAAAAATAATATATTTTTATGAGTTGTATTATGTTGAAGATTTACCTCATAAATTTAACCGTGAGACGTATTATAGGAGTTTTTGTGCAAAAATATTTCATTCTCCTTTGATTCAAAATTTAGACATACGTGCCATGTATTATAAAGCCTTTTAAATGTGATATTTCAAACAAATCAAGTAAACAATTATAACATTTGATAAAATGAGAAGTGTTTGATCATATATTCACATAGAAATTTCGAACTAATCGAGCAGACTATTGACCCCATTAAGAAATACATGGAAAGTCCGTTTAGATTTTGTAGAGATTTTTTAAAATAAGTGCTTTTAAAAGCTACAATTTTTTGCTTTTAAAAAAGCTCTAATTTTGACTTAAAAAAGTGCTTAACCAAACACCTTGTTAACTGAAAAACACTTAAAAAGTATTTTTTTTAGTCTGGCTTTTGAAACCAAACGGGGTCGGAACATGCGGCTATATACTTGGATAACAAACTATATTCCGATCAAATAATAAATTTTGTACGTGATATAAAATTTTATACGATCGTCTTATGGATTTATTGATAAATGACGACTCTTTGATCTATCATAAAGATAATGCCTGTAAAGGTAGGTTGAAATGAACCATATCTATCTACCAAACTATGCCCAAATTGGTAGTTATCCCAACTTTTAGTCATTTTTCACGGAGGTGATGATTTGCTTTTGGACACTAACCAATGTCCAACATCACGCTAGAAATTTATGATAACATGTCATCAATTTACATTACCATACCAGTTTTAAAAAATACTAAAAAGTGAGGATAATTATCAACTTCATATACTAAAACATGTGGCAATTTTGTCCACCTAATTGTTTGGTTTATTTCATTTTCTTATTCCCACTTAACCCAATCAAAGCCTATCGGCCCTATCCTAGTTAACCATCTCATTCGCATGTGAAAGATTGCAATTTCCATGTTCATAGTTAATATATATTTGGGAGGTAAACTTTTCCCAAAAATCGGATCCTTCCATTTATTTATTGGTTTTTTATTTTTTGAACAAGTTGTGCGCATCCGATTTTGAGTTTTCTGTACACGGAATTGCTCGTTGTTGATTATTTTATTTATATAAAAATACGTGAATTACAAAAATATATTGAATAATTTTATGGATTTTTTCAATAATATACAAATCATGTGAAATTATGGCAGTATTATTTCGAATGGTATTTTTTAAGTAAGAAAATGCCTCAGGGATCCTCCCATTGTTGATGTGGTCTTCTACAAAAATCTCCAAAGTCATTGCATTTGGTTTTCACGGGTCGACCCATATTGAGAGACTCTTGCCCTCGTTTTCTGTTTGATTTAACATCAAAGCAGAGCTCATATTTTGACCTTGCATCGTTGATATTTTCAACGCAGACGTCCTCTCAAATCCAACTCTTCCATAAGTTTAAAAAAATGGGAAAACATTTTTTGGTTTTTACAAAGGACTATTTCCTCAATTAACCTAACATATATTTTTTTAAAAAAAAAAAGAAGCTTTAAAATTTTAAATTTCATTTACATAATTTTCTTCCTTAGGTTGTAAAAATAGAAAAGGTTAGATAATATTATTAATAATATTTTGCAGTGCCGAACAGATTTCAAATGGGCCAATTCAACATGGGTCATGTCATGTTGAATTTCAATTCCCTTTGAAACATTGCCCATGAGATTTAGCTACCTTGTTTGAATATGCAAATTGAGTAATTCCCCCTTGCGATGATTTCACGGGTCGACCCGATGTATACTTACAAATATAAAAAATAAGAAAAAATTATAAATTTGGTCTTGTATGTTTGTCACTTTGCGATTTTGTTTCTCTATGATTTCATATTTCAGTTTTAGTACTGCATGTTCCAATTTTTGGCAATTTTGGTCTTTTTTATTCGAAAATGCTTACGTGGCACTGTATACGTCAGCTCCACATCAGCACTAAATTGGTGCCACATCAGCGTCACGTCGGAAAAAAGACTAAAATTGCTCCAAAAAAAATAAAGATAGCAGACTAAAACTGAAATCTGAAAATATAAAGGACTGAAATTGCAAAATGACAAAGATATGGGACCAAAAAATCAATTTTCACTAAAAAAATAATATATTTTTATGAGTTGTATTATGTTGAAGATTTATCTCATAAATTTAACCCGTGAAATGTATTATAGGAGTTTTTGTGCAAAAATATTTCATTCTCCTTTGATTCAAAATATAGACATACGTGCCATGTATTATAAAGCCTTTTAAATGTGATATTTCAAACAAATCAAGTAAACAGTTATAACATTTGATAAAATGAGAAGTGTTTGATCATATATTCACATAGATATTTTGAACTAATCGAGCAGACTATTGACCCCATTAAGAAATATATGGAGAGTTCGTTTGGATTTTGTAGAAATTTTTTAAAATAAGTGCTTTTAAAAGCTACAATTTTTTGCTTTTAAAAAAGTTCTAATTTTGACTTTAAAAAGTGCTTAACCAAACACCTTGTTAACTGAAAAACACTTAAAAAGTGCTTTTTTGTCTGGCTTTTGAAACCAAACGGGGTCGGAACCTGCGGCTATATATACTTGGATAACAAACTATATTCCGATCAAATAATAAATTTTGTACGTTATATTAAATTTACATATAAAATTTTATACGATCGTCTTACGGATCAATTTTATAATAAGGTTTTTTGATCTGTCTCATTAAAAATATTATTTTTATATCAAAAAGTGTTTCTTTTCATTGTAAGTATAAATTATGTAATTATAATTTAATTAATTAACTTTAAATACATTTATTGATTAAAAAATTATAAAAACATATATAAACATGCATGTTTAATGTGGCTGAACTAGACCTGGCCAAGGGCCGGGTTGGGCCCGGACCCGGCATCGGGTCAACGGGCCCGACCCGAAACCGGGACCGGACCGGCCACTAGGCGGTCCAGTCCCGGTTTTCCCTTAGGAAAAACGGCAACCCGGCGGGTTGGACCCGCCGGGTTGAACGGGTCCGACCCGTCGGGTTGGAACCATCCAACCCGGTGGGTTGGACACGTGGCGCCCATCGGGGCGCCAGATGATCCAACGGCCACTAGCAAGTGGCCGTTGGATCTCTCAACGGCCACGAAATCGTGGCCGTTGAAACCCGCCGGGTCAACCGGAATTTTTTTTTTTTAAAAAAAAAAAAACCTATTTGTTATCTATAAATACCCCCAACCTCCTTTCATTTTATTTACACAATTCTTTCTTCATTCTCTCTATTCTCAATTCCTTTTAATTTCTTGAATTATCAAATATATCAAGTTTCGATTATTAGTTTATTGTCAATTGTTGATTTATTTTCATATTTATACAATTACAAATGTCCGGAGCGGGATCAAGTCGTAGGAGTGACAAAGGAAAAGGAAAGAAAAAGAGCATCATACCACCCGAGGTCGAATATCCTCAATTCAATATCGATGGATTTGATCTTGAATATTCCGATGATGAAATTCAAGAAATTCGACAAGAGGCGCAACAAAAACAACAAGTTGAACAACCACCACCACCACCACGTCATCATGCAAGTCAAGAAAGTATGAACGATCCGGCGGCCTCTCAAAGACAAACTCGAGCGGTGCCTCGCCCGACATCAGATATCTTCACCAAACACTTCGACAAGGTGACGCTTCCCTCCGGTGATTTGCAAGCCAAATGCAAATATTGTTTAAAATGTTACAAATTTAAACAAGAAGGTGGTTATGGAACTTTGACGCGGTATATCGAGAAAAATCATCCGTTGGAAATTGGTATTGATCGTGGTCAAACTCAAATTCCGGCATTCTCTTCTCAATCGGGTAATGAATCTCAACTATTTAAATATAATGAAGCTAGATTTAGAGAAGAAACGGCTAAATTTTTTGCGGTTGAACAACTTTCTTTTAGTTTTAGCGATAAATTATCTTTTAAAAATTGGCTTTCTACAAATACAAATCCTTCTATTAGACGTATTCCAAAAAATAGTCTCAAACGCACAATGAAAAAGTTAGTCGTTGATCAAAAGAAAGAATTAATTAAGAAATTTTATAGTTTGAATAATAAAGTTTTTTTGTGTTTCGATATTTGGAGTGATCATTGGCAAAGTTGTTCATATATGGGTATTACATGTCATTGGATTGATAATAATTGTAACATTCAAAAAAGGTTGCTTGCATATAGATGTATCAACGAATCACACACGGCACAAAATATTTCGCAACTTATATTTGTTATTTTAGAAGAATATGGTCTAACTACCAAAGTTTTTTCAATGTCTTTTGATAATGCTAGTGCAAATACTTCTAGTATTAGTGAGCTTATTGAAATATGTAAACCATCACTAGGTGGAAAATTTTTTCATATTAGATGCACATGTCATATTTTAAATTTGTGTGTTCAAGATGGGCTAAAAAATTTAGGCACACATATTCAACCAATTAGAAACGCTATTCATTATTTATGGACGCACCCCCAAGCTATGAAGCAATGGAAAAAATTTTATAGAGTAAATGGTATGACGCCTAAGCGGTTTGCACGAGACGTTCCAACTCGTTGGAATTCAACATATAAATTGTTATTATCCGCTTTTGAATATAAAGATTTATTATGTACATTTTTTCATCAATTTGTTCAAGCTCGTGATATTTATTTGTTTTCAAATCAATGGAACATATGCACTAGTATTTGTGAAATTTTAAAAGTTTTTAATGGTGCTAGTGACCAATTATCCGGTGTTTATTACCCTACTTTGCATTTAGTTTTAACACATTGTTGCAACATTGCTTGTATTTTTCATGAACATGTTAATTCTAATGATAGTGCTTTATCTCAATGTATTCTCGTCATGAAAGCAAAATGGAAAAAATATTTTTTGCTCATTCCTGAAATTTTTTTATGTGCTTTTGTTTTAGATCCTAGACTTAAATTAGATAGCTTAAGCGACATGTTAACATTATATTATGAATCTTTGGAGCCTATTGCGGAAACGATTCCTTCTATCTCATTGATTTTGTTTAATATTAAAACTCATTTACTTGATATTTATAATGAATATAACATCAAATATGATGGACAAATTATTTCACATGAAACACAATCCACTGCAACTAGTAATGTTATTTCTAAACTTACTAAAGCATAACTTTTATTAAGGGAACGGACGAAACGTCCACGAGGATCCTCAAGTTTCAGTCAGGAACTTGAGAATTATTTTACCACTACTTTTGATTTTAGTGATACAGATGAGGAAAACTTCGATATTTTGAGATAGTGGTCGCAAAAAACACAAATATATCCAATTTTGGCTATAATGGCAAAAGAAATTCTAGCTTGTCCGGTTTCAACAGTTGCAGTGGAGCAAGCATTTAGTATTGGAGGAAATACATTGGACGAGAGACGTTCTAGCTTAAGGCCGAAAAATTTGGAAGCCCAATGTTTGCTCAATGATTGGTCAAAAGCCGCTATTCGAACACAACATATTCAAAGTGATGAAGAAGACCAAGATGATACCGAAGAAACATCCGGAACTACGACGGGAGGAAATGCGAGTGAAGTAGAATAAAATGTAATAGATTTGTAATATTAAGTCATAAGATATTAAGATGTTGAAATTCTAATATATTGTTTATTTAATAAATGTAATAGATTTTTATTATGGAGATATGAAATATTTGATTGAGATTATTTAATTAATATGTCTTATTAAAAATCTGTTTAAAAATTTAAAAAAAATTAAATTTCAAAGGTGCAGCGCCCCAGCACTGCATTGACAGCGCTGGGGCGCTGCAATTTAAATATTTTTTTTTTAAATAGCACGGGTTAGCCCGGACCTTGAACCGGCGGTTAACCGGACCCGGACCGGAACCGCCGATTCACCGATCCGGATCGGAACCGACCATTGGCGGGCCGGTTAAGGGTTGGCTAAAATCCAACCCGAACCCGGACCGTGGCCAGGTCTAGGCTGAACTAACGTAATTTCAGCCTTCATCAATTATCATATTGACCGGCCCGTCTTATGGATAGTAGATTCATGATATATCTATATATATATATATATATATATATGTTCATCAATTTAGCTCTCTGTGTATTTACATGTGTCCTATTTGAATCCTATTTAAGTCAATGCCTACGTTCCATCAAGTTTCCATGAATTGTGCAGCAACCTTCGGTTAATAATTTCTTGTGACTACAAATTAATAACTTAATTAGCTAGTGTTTTTATAAAATGAATCTACAAAAATAGATATATTAATTTGATATCACACTTCACGTGATTTTTTTTATTTTTTTGAAAAAAAAGAAAATAGTTTATATACACGAGAATCGAATGGCAGATTTTTATTTTTGTAAGAATATTAATGAGAACCATTTTTTTTATTTTCTTAATACAAAAACGATGAATCGATCGGAAAATCATTTCGAACATTATAACATTTATACACCGGAAAAATGTTTTATTTGTAAGGATTCAAAACTATCTATATTAACTTAGTCTAATTGGTTTCGTTTATAATATACTGACACAATTACTAATAACACATTAAATTTTTTGTCATGTTATGTTTTGAACTAATTGATTAATTGCATAAATCCAATGGATAAAACAAATCAAGATAGCAAAGGGGACATGTACTGGGACCTGATTGGTGTGTAATATCAGTTTCGTTTTCTCCACACTTAATTACAACAACTTTAGTTAATTAATTATTTTCATAAAACGATAATGAATATTACTATATTAATAATATTATTTACATGATTTTATTGTGCAGTTTCGTTCACAATTAGCTCGGACGTGACAATATCAATATCATTAGAGATAATATATATATTTAATTGACTCACATATATTTCATAAAACAACGGTTTAATACAACAACAAAAAAGAAAATAAATTTTATGATTCATTAACTTGTACAATATTTTTTGTTGATTATATTATATTCATTATCTTTACAAAGTTTGATTTTAGTCACTGACTTTTAGATTTCGGTTAATTTGGTTCAATTGTGGCAAGAAAATGTTGATGTGACATCACGTCATCAGAAAATATTGAAATGTCAAGCTGTTGTACAAAAAATTTGATTATAATAATCAAAATTAAAAATTAGTGCACTAAAAATCTAAAACCAAACTTTTGAAAAGTTGATAAAAAAAAGACATTTTCCCTAAAATTTAAAATGCAGACTACTCGCGTATCATTTTATAATTTTATCAATTGTTTATTTTTTTTAAAGTCTGTTTTTTGACAAAATGTGGGATCCATGTCAATATACAGTCCAATACATTTATTATAGTTACGTATTAGCCGTTGGGCACTGTTTGGTTGCTAAAAAATGTCAAATATCTTTTGGTTCTTTCGCACAAAGAATTCATCGAGATTAAAATATCTTTTGGTTCTTTCTTGCTGCTATTTTGTTACAAAAAATCGCAATTTTGACAATTTTGACACTTTATGTTGTCAAAATTTCGATATTAATTAGTCAATTATCTTTGTTTTCTATTTTGGAAATTTTGGCCTATTTCCCTCCAATAATATGCAAGCATGCCAAAGAGAAAATAACTAAATTAAATTCAAAGCATAGAACCAAATTAAAATAACCAAAGGAAACAAAAAAAAAAGGTATATGATTGAAACTTTTGGTTGAAGACATGATCGGAGGTAAACATACTGACGAAGAAACCATTTTCCTCATTTTTTTTTCAATGATTACTGATATATAATTTAAGTTTCATTGCTCGAGGTTTAAATAGTATTTTAACAGTTGTATGTCAATTTAATCTTAACAAGTCTACAACATTTTTCAAGCACAACATAGTCCAACAAAATAAAAATAAATTTTTTTATAGAATATCTTTGTCCAATAATAATAGTAATAATAAAAACATTGATAGAAGATACATGACGGATTACGTATGAAGGTTTTAGTTTGGTTAATTACACGCTAAATTAAATTGGATAAAATCCATCATTTTCTAATTAATATTAGCTAGGCAATATACACCGAATTGAATGTTATATAAATGGTTCTGTGACTTCTGTCGAATATAATTTATCTTCATTTTTTATGTCTAAGTAAATGAAAATAATATATATAGTAACGACATGCATATTCCGGCCACGTTTGACTCAAGTTTTGTAAGGGAACGGGGCTTGCACATAAACAGTTTGAGGTGTTATAATAAGGTGCTAACAACACCTTCAATAACACTTAGAGTAATTTGCAACGGAATATAATTAAAGCGTGAATAAAATAAACAAACAACCAAATAAATAGACTCAGTTAAAATCTGCAAGAGTATAAGCACCTCAGGGCAAAACTTTCACTAGGAAAATAATTTAAAGAGTTTTACAAACCTTAAAATTAGTGAAATCAATTTTCTCATGACAAGTGAGAAAATAAATGAATAAAAATAACTCCTTAAAAATTTTATATGAAATAGAATAAAAAAAACACAGCAAGGAGTTGAAATCTTGATGCTAAAGCTTGTTGAGACGAAAACCCTTTGATCTTTGATCTCCAAGAGTTCTTCAAAGCATCAAGTGATCACGACCGTTACGAGCTTCAGAAGATCTTCTGTTCTTCTCTCAATATGTACGCACTTGAAGCTCTTAGAAATTTCTATGTTGGTCTTTCTCTCGGTTTCTCTCTATTTTTCAGTATCTTTTTCTTTACACGCCTATCTCCATATATAGGCTAGAATCCTTCTTTGTAGATGTTTTTTTGTACACATAGGATTCTAGATCTTGTTTCTTTTTTATCAAGTCAAATCTACAAAGTAAAGAAATTAAATCATTAGAAATAAGATAATAAATATTATGATAAAATTAATCATATCTCAAATCTTAAATAACTATTTAAAACTTGTGGCCAAAAAAAGGCAAAAGATCATAATTAATCTTTTAAAATTAGAAAAGATTTAAGGAATAAATATTCCTTTCAATCTTCCCATTTTTGTCTTTCTGAAAAAAACACCATTTAAACAACTCAACTCCCCCTTGATCAAATCTCCCCCTGAATAGTAGAACAAGTTCTCCCCCTAAGTATACACAAAGGTGTTGTCATAGGATGTTGATAACATCTAGCTGCAACACTCCAGATCTATAAGCACATGTAAAACGGAGAGACATATAAGATGAATAACTCAGAGTAAACACCAAAAATAGTTTTGATTAGGAACAGAGCAAAAAACAAACAAAAAAAAAACTAAGCAAACAAAAGAAAAAAAAAACAACTAAAGCAAATCTAGAATTGATTGCTCTCAGATGAGCCATCAGCTTCAGCTTCTTCTTCATTTCCAGCTTCACTTTCTTCTCCCCCTTTTTGTTCAGAAGGGCCAGCTCCACTTAGTAATGACTTGTAATGAGCCTTCAACCCTTCATAATAGGCAAGATAAGCCTTAGCCTGTGCAATCTTCTGCTCAGCATGCAACAGTTGAGCTTGAACAAAAGTAGGATCAATGTTCTGAGCAGTAGAGGGGGGGTACAAAAATCGCAATGGCAGAGGAGATGTTGGCAACACCTGCCACAACACCTGCAGCAACACCTGATTCAGACCAAGGAAGGTCTATCTTCCTGTTTCCTCGAAGCAGTGCAGGTGCAATCTTCAGCAGCTCTCCTGGTTCAACAAGAACCTCATCATCATCCTTCTCAATCTCTTGAGATAGTAACATAAAATAAATGAGTGATGGATAAGACAGCTTCAAAGTTGGTTGAGCACAGTCTGCAAAGGCCATAACCGTGTCAAACACTAGCCGACCAAAATTGAAGTTGACTCCTATTCCAATGGCATACAAAACGGGAGCCTGATGCTTAGTGACAACTTTTGGAGTTCTCAGATGAAGTCCATGTCTTCACCGAAGTCTTGTGCAGAACAGAGTACATGGAAGTGAGCTTAGCAGTTGGCAGCTTTCTAGGATGAGCTGGATACACTGTGACTTGTCCACGTGTGATGATAGATGTCATCTCATCCAAGTTAGGTAGAGCAGCATCATGACTAGCAAGTGTATGGAGGAATCCATTGATCATAGCAGGACTGAAGGAAAAAATCTGTCCTCGCACATACACTTTCCCATATTTGACATACCGAGGGTCCTTCACTGCTTTAGTCAAATTGCAATAAAATTCACGAACAAGTGCCCTGCAATACGGACCAGCAGTGGTAACAGTGAACACCATGTTTCTTACCTCAAAGAATCTGACCAGATTCTGAGCTCCATAGCTCTCCACATCAATATTGCGTTCCTCAAGGAACTCACGATCAACATACTTATCCCAGCAATCAGCAATCTCCTTGGAATAAAAAGCAGAGGAGTAAGAAGAATTTACCCGATATTCTTCACCCAAGGTGTTGTCCAGGGTGTCGGAAACACCTTTCTCAACATCTTTTTCTTCTTTCTCAGAGTCATCAGAATCTGACTCTTCTGCCAATTCTTTTTCAGCATCTGAGTCTTCACTCGAGTCAGAGATGGAACTATCAGAGGGATGAGGGCGGTTATCAGCAAATTCCTGGAGCATCTCTTCATCTAATTCTTCATTAGATTCACCAGTAGGCTCTGCTACTTTATTACCCTTTGATTTATTCATTTTAGCCATGAACTGGGCTATGAAAATTTCTTCATCATCAGATAACACCGGAGAAGCAGCAGTGACGATCTCCTCAGGAATAGAAACAGATGCAGATGCACCTTTATCTTCAGTAACAGATGGAGTTTCTGATTCTGTGGATTCATCATCAGAGGAGGACTGCATCTTTGATTGTTCTTCAGATTCAAACGACACTGGAATGGTTGGAACAGAGGGTTCCATGACACTAGCTTTGCCCCTTTTTCGAGACACCAGCTTGTAATCTGCATCGTCGCTTGCATCATCAGACAAAAATTCAGTGTCCACCAGAGAAGGTCTAGATGGTTGACCCTTCCCTCGAAATCTTTTCGAAGCAGTGTAATCTGGATTGTAACCTGCTTGTCTCTTGGATCGGCGAGTCAAGGGTTTCGAAGAAAACACCTTGTTCAGCATGCTCATATTTGGCAAATTCTCCACATCGATCTCATTGTCTGGATCTCCTGGAGCAATGTAGTCCAAGGGTACTGGTTCTTCATCAATTGGAATCAAAGCTTGCTCGGACAGAGGGTGTGGTGACAGAGGTGTTGTCACACCTTCAGCAGCATCTTTTGTGTGGCCCATCTTCGATCGAATATCTTGGGGATCAAAACCCTTTCCTGCCATTAAATCTTACGGGAGTGAATAACAAAGAAGAAAAATTAGGGCAATCGAGAAACATAGAGCAATAAGGGTAAGGAGGTGCGAGATAAAACACGAAAATAATATATTTTCATAAACAGATACAAACCCAAATATATATCACACACCCAGCCTTTCCTATTCTCACTCGAATTACAGCCCCTCTAAGGGTAACAAAATCCCAACGGTAACAATCCTAATTAAATTAGGAAACAAATCTCTTCGATTTGTACCGATATTCTAGGCTCAAATATTTCATCAAATATTTCCAATTTAAACTCCTCATCAGAATACAACACCACTGAAACAAAATTCAATCCCTTCAAATTCAAAAATTCAGTGGATAGAGCAAAATTCAAAATTTTTGTTTGATCAGAGTTTATAACCTTTCGGCCCAAGATATTCACAAATAAAAATATGCATGTCCTAAATATGTCTAAAACTGAGTTTGACATGAAAATAAAATGCAATTATATGCACAAATATATGTTGACAAGTGAGGTGTTTTCCACGATATTGGCAACATCTTCCAGCAACACTCCAGGATTCTAAAAAAATTTGTTATCCATTTCATTATATTTTGCAGAAGTGGTAGCCTGCACACTAAAGGAATGATATTCAAAGGACCCCTTTAGGTAGCTTTTTCTATTTGCTTCTGATTTTCAATCAAATTTGATGATTGAGCCTTTTAATGTTTAACCTTTATTGTTCATTTGAGTTTCTGAATTTGCGAAGCCACTTTTTATTTGGGACACGATCATGGAATATACGAACATCCCTCTAATACTTTGTGACTTAGTCAGAACCCTTCTTCAATTAATTCATATTATTCTGTAAAACATTTTGCAAATAATCCTGAGTAAAAACTAGTCAATGGTTACAAGGTATCAAACACATCACAAAGTAGAATGAATGTATGAATGCAATATGCCTAAGATCCTAAAAAAATGCATATGCAAGAAAAGGTGTTGTCACAGGGTGTTGGCAACACTCCTGACCACATCTATGTTATGTTTATAATGCACACATACTAAGAGACTTCCTTAGATTGGAAAACCTCTCGAAATCCAAAGCTTTTGTGAATATATCAGCTAATTGGTTATTAGTTCCAACAAACTCAATTAAGATCATGCTTTTCTCGACCAAATCTTGAATGAAGTGATGTCTAATGTCAATGTCTTTGGTTCGAGAGTGTTGTACTGGATTTTTGGATATATCAATGGCACTAGAATTATCACAATACACAATAGGAGTATCACTCTTAATTCCATAATTATTCAGCATTTGATTCATCCATAAGAGTTGAGAGCAACAACTACCTACAGCAACATATTCAGACTCGGCAGTATACAGTGAGACACAATTTTGTTTCTTACTGTACCAAGACACTAGGTTATTCCCTAAGTAGAAACATCCTCCCAAAGTGCTCTTTCTCTCATCTAAATCCCCAGCCCAATCAGCATCACTAAACCCTACCAAATTTGAATTGGTTTCTTTAGTGTACCACAAACCCAAGTTCAAAGTTCCTGCCACATATTTCAATATACGTTTTACGGCCTTCAAGTGAGTAACTTTTGGGTTAGACTGGTATCTAGCACACAAACAAACACTATACATGATATCAAGTCTAGTAGCACTCAAATACAAAAGACTACCAATCATGCTTCTGTAGAGGGTGTTGTCAACACCTTAGGCAACATCCTCCCTAGACAGTTTTTCATTTGACCCCATAGGTGTGCGCATGTGTTTAGTGTTGTCATTCAGAAACTTCTTCACAAGATTTTTAGCATACTTGCTTTGACACAAAAATATATCATCATGCATTTTTTTTCACTTGCAATCCCAAGAAATAAGTTAACTCACCAACCATGCTCATCTCAAATGTAGAAGACATGCATTTCACAAAATCATCAACAAGTTTATCATTTGAAGCACAAAATATTATATCATCCACATAAATTTGGCAAATTAAGATATTACTTTGAGACTTTTGCACAAATAAAGTCTTATCAACTTCAACTCTTTTGAATCCAATATTGAGAAAGTACTCGGTTAGTCTACCATACCATGCACGTGGTGTTTGCTTCAATCCATACAATGCCTTTTTCAACTTGTACACATGATCAAAATGATTTGGATCCTCAAAACCCTTAGATTGTTTCACATAAACTTCTTCATTTAGGATTCCATTCAAAAAAACACTTTTTACATTCATTTGAAAAATTTTCATTCCCATATAATATGAAACGACAAGCAATAGTCGGACTGACTCAATGCGGACTACAGGAGCAAAGGTTTCATAAAAATCCACTCCTCAACCTGTGTATAACCTTGAGCTACCAACCTAGCTTTATTTCTAATGATGTTTCCCGACTCATCAGTTTTATTTTTGAAAATCCATTTAGTTCCTATAACATTGCCATGATCAGAACACGGTACCAAGTACCAAACATCATTCCTAACAAATTTTTCTAACTCTTCATGCATAACATTGACCCAAAATTCATCTTTTAAAGCTTCCTCAACCTTTTTGAGTTCAATGTTTGACACGAAACAAGAGAATCTTACCTGAGAATATGTAGAGCTCATGCACATTAGACCTGCCATTTTTCTGTAATCTACCTTATCTTTCCTTCGAGTTTGCAAGTCTCCATGCACATCTCCAATAACTTGTGAGGTTGGATGATTCTTCTGAATTCTGCTTGGAATGTTTTTTCCATCTTCGTTTACCTCACTGTCCTCAGCAGTATTCTCAACAGTAGGCTTTTCAACTTTTGATTCTGAAATTTCTGTAGGAGGTGTTGTCGGAGGTGTTGTAACACCTTGGACAACATCTAAATTTCCAGAATTATCCAGCAGATCATCAACTTCATCTTCAGCTATTTTCTTCTTCAGATCTGCAAAGTCATCAAAAACAACATTAATAGATTCAAAAATAGTCATAGTTCTCAAGTTAAACATCCCATAGACTCGGCTATTCGATGAGTATCCCAAGAACATGCATTTATCGCTCTTTGCATAAAACTTAGCAAGATGATCTCTATCATTCAAAACGTGACATACACATCCAAAAACATGAAAATATTTAAGGTTTGGTTTCTTTCCCATGAGAATTTCATAGTAGTACCACTCCTCAAATAAACTCTATTTGAAATATGACATGCAGTATTCAAGGATTCTGCCCAAAAATGTTTTGAAATATTTTTCGAATTTAACATCACTCTTGCCATCTCTTGCAAAGTTTTATTTTTCCTTTCAGCAATTCCATTCTGTTGTGGGATTTTAGGAGCAAAAAATTCATGAGAAATACCTTTATTATCAAACAAACTAACAAAAGAAGAGTTTTTGTGCGAATTCTGATTACCTTCAAATTGTGAAGATTTGAAATCTTAGTGAGAAAATTCTTGAATGTATCAAATGTGTCTGATTTTTCTCTCAAAAAATTCACCCATGTATATCTCGAAAAATCATCTATACATACGAAAGAGTATTTCTTACCTCCAAAGCTTTCAACATCCATTGGACTCATTAAGTCCATATGTATAAGTTGAAGACAACGTGTTGTCACAGATGTTGGCAACACCTTGGGTGACACCCTAGTTTGCTTCTCTTTCTGACATACTTCACACACAAATGGAATACCAGATTTTAAATTAGGCATACCTCTAACAGCATCTAACTTACTCTAAGTTCTTTAGAGTCTTGAAATTTGCATGACCCAATTTTTGATGTCATAGGTCAAATTCAGTCACTTTTGTGTGCCTACAAGCCATATCTTCTCCAAGTTGATAACAATTATCCAATGACTTTGTACCTGTCATGACACACAAATTTGAATCATAAAAAACTTTGCATAATTTCTTATCAAATTGCACATGCAAATTAACATCACAAAGTTGGCTTATGCTTATTATATTGGCAGTTAATCCTTCAACATGAAGCACGTTGCGAAGCTTAGGCAAACCAGCCACATTCAGAGTTTCCTTTCCAACAATGTTTCCCTTTGAACTTCCTCCATAGGTTACTTTTCCACTTTTCTGTTCAACATAATCAGTGAGGAACTTTTTGGAACCTGTCATATGACGTGAGCTACCGCTTTTCAAAGTACCAAGCACCTGAAACATTAGTTCTCAAAGTAGTATAAATCATATAACATTGAATATCAGCTTTGGTACCCAAACCTTTCTTACATAAGATCTGTTTCTGGAGATGTTGTGGAGAGGTGTTGGCAACACCTTAGGCAATACCTTCGATGCATATCTATACCTGTAGTCTTTCTGTAGCTTAAAACAGTATGGTTTGATATGACCAGGTCTATGACAGTAGTGACAAATGTACTTACGTTTTCTTCTGGACACTGAAGGAGCAGTAGGCTGTGGCTTTGGTTTTGGAGGAACAATTGGCGAGGCCTTTTTGGTTGAGCTTTCTGTACAGATGATTTCCTTGACAAACACAGGGCCTTTTGTACTTTCACCAACCTCAAATTTGCTGTTTTCAAAACCTAAACCAGCCGTACCATCTCTTCCCATCATGAGTAGAGAATCAAGCTTGGTAGTGCTTGAATTAAACTTGGCCAATGTAGCTTTTGCTTTTCCGAGTTCTTCTTTCACTTGACTTAATTCCATGTATTTCTTACTCAGCATAACTCCAAGCCTTGACACATCAATTTTTAGATTAGAATTTTCTTTTGAAAGAATAGTATTCATTTTATTCCTTTCAATCCAATCAGTATGTAACTCTTCAAGCATCATCCGAGCTTCTTCCATGGATATTGTCTCCTCACCTGAATCATTATCACACACATTATCAGTAATGGAGGAATTCAAACAAACTGACCTTTAGGAGGTGTTACGTCCAGGTGTGGCAACACCTGCGGCAACACCTAAAGGATTGACTTGAAACTTCTTTTTACTTTCCAGTAGGGCAAATAGGGCAGTGGCTTTTTTCATCTTCCTGCTCTTCTTCATCAGACTCTTCATCACTCAAAGACATGCTCATCCATTTCCTAAGCGTGTTGGCACACTCATTTGCATAGTGTATAAAACCTTGACAAGCATGACATTGAACAGTGTCTAATTTCTTTGAAACAAACTTCTTCTTCCCTTCCAACATCAGTCGAGGCTTAGGAGTATCAGTAGGTTTCCTTGGAGACTGTTCTGGTCCAGTAATTCTCAAAGGCTTGTTAGGAAACATTGGAGCCTTGATTTTTTTATCCGTCTTTCGTGTCTCTTTCATCTTCTTTAGGTAATCATTAAATTTCTTAGTCATGAGAGAGATCGAATCATCCTCTAAATCAAACTGATGAACTTCTTGGTGGAATTGAGCATACTCCTCCTCGTATGAAGGCTTTAATGCTTGAAGTGCTATAGATTTACCTTTATTCTTCTCTTGTGCTGAAGATTTCATCTCAAATACTTGAAGGATACTAATCAGTTCAGTCAACTTCATCTTTGAAGTGTTCTTTACTTCTTCAAGCGCCCAAATATTTCCATTGAATCTCTTTGACAAGGACCGAAGGACTTTGTTCACCATATTCTCACTAGCAATAGGTCCTCCAAGATCATGAGCCTCTGTAGCTATCTCCTTAAGTTTCTTATCAGCAATAGTCTCATTCTCATCCATTCTGATATTCTCAAATTTTGTGTTTAACAATCTCAGTCTTGTTTTTTTCACACTATCAGTTCCTTCACAGTGTTCTTGAAAAGCATCCCACGCATCCTTGGCAACTGTGCAGTCAGCTATGATAATGTTTTTGGAACCGAACCGGACTGGGCGGTTCGATCGGAAACCGGGCGGTTCTCCGGTCCGGACCGAATCCAAAAACCGGAAAACCGGTCCAACCGGTCAAAACCGGTCAAGAACCGGTTGGACCGGTCCAGAACCGGAAAACCAGTTCAACCGGTTGAACCGGTTTTTCGAATTTTTTTTATTTCTTTTTGAAAATTTAAGATTTTTTATTTTTAAAACTTTAAATTTATTATTTATATATATATATACATTATTATTTAGAATTTTTACTTCATTTAAAAATTATTTTAATAATTATTATTTTTTTAAATTTAAATAATTTATTATTTAAATAATTTATAATTATAATTGATATTTTGAATATATTTAAATGTTTATTTAGTTTTCAAAATCTTTTAAATATATATTTTTTGTCTATTTACATAATATATAATTTTTGAGTTTTCAAAATTTAAAATATATTATTTATTATATTAAATTATATAAATGATTTTCCGGTTCGACCGTCCGGTTAAATCGGTCCGACCAGTTGGACCTTTTTTTTCAGATAGACCGGTTTGATCACCGGTCCGGTTATGAAAACACTTAGCTATGATTCCAAACATTCTCATATCCACAGATGAAAAGATTGCATTGATTGCTTCCGCATTGTAGCTTGAACGTTGTGTTTCCTCAGCGGTCCAAGTTTTTTCTGGCCTGAGAATGTATTCTCCATCTTCATCTCGCGTCTTTGGAGGATTCCAACCAGTCAGAATACTTTGTCATGCATGAACATCCATCGCTTTGATAGTGTATCGCATCCTTGTCTTCCATAATGCATAATTGGTGTAATCAAGAACCGGAGGTTTCAAAAACAAGTTTGCAACAGACGATGAGTCCATCTTATTCCCTGTAATAAAGTAAAAAAACCAGGATCAGTTCGTAGTGTATCAAGAATATGGCCCTGGTGCCACTTGTAAGGGAACGGGGGTTGCACATAAACAGTTTGAGGTATTGTAACAAGGTGCTGACAATATCTTCAATAACACCTAGAATAATTTGCAGCGGAATATAATTAAAGCGTGAATAAAATAAACAAGCAACCAAATAAATAGACTCAGTTAAAATAATCAAGAGTATAAAATACTCTTGCAGCGACTCAGGGCAAAACTTTCACTAGAAAAAAAATTCAAAGAGTTTTACAAACCCTAAAACTAGTGATCATTGTAAAATCAATTTTCTCATGACAAGTGAGAAAATAAATGAATAAAAATAACTCCTAAAAATTTTATATGAAATAGAATAAAGAAAACACAACATTGAGTTGAAATCTTGATGCTAAAGCTTGTTGAGACGAAAACTCTTTGATCTTTGATCTCCAAGAGTTCTTCAAAGTATCAAGTGATCACGACCGTTATGAGCTTCAGAAGATCTGTTCTTCTCTCAATATGTACGTTAGAAATTTCTATGTTGGTCGTTCTCTCGATCTCTCTCTATTTTTCAGTATCTTTCTCTTAACACGCCTATCTCCATATATAGGCTAGAATTCTTCTTTATAGATGTTTCCTTGTAGACATAAGATTCTAGATCTTGTTCTTTTTTGATCAAGTCAAATCTACAAAGTAAAAAAATTAAATCATTAGAGATAATATAATAAATATTATGATAAAATTAATCATATCTTAAATCTTAAATAACTATTTAAAACTTGTGGCCAAAGAAAGGCAAAAGATCATAATTAATCTTTTAAAATTAGAAAAAAATTAAGGAATAATATTCCTTTCAAGTTTAATTAAGTTCCACATGCATCAAAATAATAACTATTATTGATATTTTAAACTAAGAGTAATTACCACTCCTAATCTCATCATAGGTTTTACTTCGATTGGAGGTTTGGGATCAAACATTATGAACCGATAAGTTTAATTTGATGAGTAATCATTAAAACAAAATTAATTAATATCAACTATTTTTAAATGATTTTTAAGTAAATCATGATCAACATGTATTAAGCGTTAGCATTGTAATATTCACAAGAAAACAGAAATAAAAGGATAAATATACAATAAAGGAGAAATAATTAAAAATCTTAACTCATCGCCATTGACAATTTAATAATAGACGTTTTTTTTTTATTTTTTACTAAAACTAAATCCATACATGTTCAAGTGAAAATAATTGTAATCTATAAGTTGATTGCCGCCACCAACTTTCACTAAATTTCCTAAAAATGAGTAGCTCACGACTAGTACTTCATAGTTCATGTTAATCAAAAGAAATTAAACAATAAAATTATTACAAATTCTTGTTCATCAAATTGATTAAATACTTTGATCTATTTCACTGTCTGAGGATGTCCTAACCTGAGCTCAAGATCTATATCTTCAATGGGACTAATCTTGCCACACCTATTACTTGAACATTCTTTAGTACCATGCGAAAATGGCGAAGGCGGCGACACGCAAGCTTTCTTTCGTCTCTTGCAATCAGCCGTTTCGACGAACAAATGATCGCTCGCGACGGATGAACCGATATGGTCATGATCAAGCAATGTAGGATGATCAGTATTCACTTTCCTTGGAATGTTCTTGATATCTAGAAAACTGATCCGACGGCGTTCGGACGGACTTGGGGAAGCTCCTTCACTCTTTTCACTTAGTTGGGGGCTTGGGGATTGCTTGAGCCGAGCTCTATCACGTCTGTGGACATTCATGTGGCCTCCGAGGGCTTGCGCGGACCGGAACTCGCGTCGGCAGAAGCTACAACTGTATGATCTCGGGGGCCAGATGAAACCCCCGAATGGAGCCTGCAGATCTTCGCAAAGATTCATGTAAGATTGGAAGTTTGAATCCATGATTCGCTTGCTTTTGAAATACATTAGATAATTGTGTGTGTTGTAGTGTTCCATTTTGGGATGGGAGAGAGAATGTGTGAGATATATATAATGAAAATAGTGAGATATCAAAGTCTTGTTTCAAGATAAAGGTGATTAGTATGTGTTTATAAATATGAAGGAGAGTTAAAAGAATATAATGGCAGTGTTGAGTGCAATAATTGTTTTGCTGAGTACACAGCAGTTGAATGTGATATTTGAGCTGTTGTGCGGTCAAATTATTTGAGTCATACTATTACTACGAATTATATCATTTGATAAAAACGCGTTCAGTTCGTAGACGTAGGGAGACATGATATATATATATATATATATTGGCATTTTTCTTTTAAAATATTGAACATGATCTTGTTAGTATATATACTGTCTTTTCAGGTTACAAATATATGTGACGGATATATAGTTTTACACCATTTTCTTTATTGAAGTGAAAATGTGATATGTACGCACGGTTACACGATGCTTTTAAAATAAATTATCTCAATGAGATGATTTTAATTTTCATGTATTCGAGATAATTTTGTAATTTTAAAGCACACATAGTTGGATAGGTAGTAAATTAAAGGAGGTACTTTGTGACTTTAAATTTAATGCATATGAAAGCTACAAAAGAATATATCTATCTAGCTAACAAAAAGAAAGCATGCACATATTTGGTCAGCTGAAAAGGCATTGTTCGTAGTTTTGCAGTGTGGTACCTCTCATTTGGCAGTTTTTAGTGTAGTTTCTCCATTGGATTTTAGTAGGGTTTCATATATAAAAAGCATAACCATGAGTACTAGCTAGCTTTCTTTTTGAAAGATACAAGTGCCAATTGGGAACATTTAAGAATTGGTTTGGTGGATATTTGGTTTATATAGGTTCTTGGTTTTCTATTTTGCCAATATATATTTAGTCTTGGTGCATTACATTAGTTTTCGCTTTTTCATACTTAGTCTAATTCTTGGCATGTACATGATATAACAATATTCAGCGTCATGTCAGCAATAACCAGAACTATATCAAGCACTCTCGAAAAAATTGGATAAAACGCAAAAAAAACAGTTTATCACACTAATGCACAAATATTTGACCAATAAGTTTAAAGAAAATCCGATCTAGGGAAACTTAGCTTTATATGATAATTTTTGGAATTTTCCCGAACTTATATTTAGGTGAAAATTACATTTGTTCATGTTACTGTACTTTTTTTCCCATGATTTGTGTTTGGTTTCAATTTTAATCATTTTTTACGCACACACACGGTTTTTGGACTTTTGGTACATCGATTACCATTTGGATCTAGTCTAAGGATGGGTTACAAATTAGTCTAGTTAGTTGCAAATAAAAAAATGCATGAAAACTAAATGTTAAAGATTTTAATACTTGAAAAACTATGTTTTGTTTCCGTCAAAAAAAGAAAAACTATGTTTTGTCAATATAGTGAACGTCTTGGAATATTTCTTGCAATAAAATTCCTCCAATCAAGTCAAGTCAAATAATGCAAATGTCTCACTCAAATTCAATTTTTAAACACCATATAGAGTTTGGCACAACTTATTATTTTAATTATTACACATAATTAAACCTAAACATGGAGACCCAATGGGTGGCAACTTGGTGTTTAGGTAGGCCAAGTTAATGCAAATTTTGAAATTTTTAAAGACACTAATATCCTAATCCTAAAATCGAAAGGACAATATTATATGAGAGGACAGTTACGTACGTTTTAAAGAAATTTTTAGCATTCTTTGATCATCTATATTTATTCATAAGGGTGAAGACCTTCGAATTTTCGGAAAAATCCAGAGATGATAGTTATGCAAAAACAATAAATATATATATGGTCGAGTACATGGGACGATGCTTAAAATATGAGTAGTTCATAATAATTAAAAAAAACTTGATTTTTAAATGGTTTTGAAAGCCTATTCTATTGTAATATTATATTGTTATTCTCGGATAAGAATAAATTTTGAAAAAAAAATTAGTTGTTGTTTCGAGTATCATACGAAATGAATCACAAATCATGATTTTTTTTTTGTGATGTGGGAACCCGCATCCGCTATCTTCGGTGCGCACTGTGTAAACCCCCGAACTAACCTACTCCACCAACTTAAACACCCCTTAAAAACCACTAATCATGATTATTTTAATTACATTTCGCCTTGTTCATTCACTTCCCTCATCCAAGAATAAATATACACAACACACATATATATACACTATTTATTTATTAATTAACTTGGTGTGGTGATGAAGTCTTTTTTAAAATAAAAAATAAAAATTCCCAAGTCCTTTTACTCTATTCAAAAGTATTATCCGAAAACACCCCTACCCATCCAATTATATATACCATTTTTTTTAATTTACATTTGATTTTCTTTCTTATCATTTCAATTTCAAAAATTAATAATTTTCATTTTAAAATTAAAAAAAACCTAATTGATTCTCTAACATTTCTTCGAAACACATGCATTGTATGTGCCATAATCCATTAATATATACTATTAATAAAATAAGAGGGATGAATAGTAACCACTTTTTTTTGTGAAACCTTTTTCTTAATTCCAAAACTACTTTTTCACACATTAATTCTTAAACATGTTTAATTTTGTAGAGATTCTTAAGTTTTCACAGTATAAACAAATATCTTATAACTATTAATAATAAAAAAAAACCTTATAACTAAATATTATATCATATTTATTTTTGTAAAATATTGTATAATTAAATCCAAATTTTCAAAAGAAATATGTTCAAATATATTATGTTACACACCATGAGTGTGTTCGATTGCTAGTATATATAATATATGCATGTATATATATACTAATATACATATCAAATATTTGAATTCAATTATTATCATGATCGACTTATAAAGTTATCGGTAAATGACAAGTGTTGACTCCTAGCTACATTATATAAATATTGTTTGTGGAATCTAAATACACCAACTGTGAAACGGTCTCATGAAAATTGTATTCGTAAGACGGATAGAGTCGGTCGTATATACCTGCAATGAAAAGTAATAGTACATTTGACATAAAAAATTAATAATACTTTCAAAATCGACATGTGAGACGATTTTATAGGATTTTTGTGTTAATTTATTTGGATTGTTAAAAAAATTAATTAAATGTTTTTTTAACCATATTTGATTGATTTGGGTGGATATTACCCATTGTAAGGGCCTAGCCTTCGACGTGCAAGGGTATTGTCAAAAATACTATTTTCTGCACATGGGAATTCCGACTTCTTGTAATTAATTAATTTCTATAATCCAAGATTAATTCTAAATAAAAATAATAATCCGAGAAAGGACATGTAGCTTCATTCAAAAACTAACTCATTGACTAAAAACGACTGATTATTGTCCTTTAATTTGCAAGAAACGTATAATTTAATGCAATAAATATATACATTTAAATTGTCTTGTATTTCTAGATTCTATCTTCGATGTCTTTATTCGGAAGATTGTTTCTCCAATCTAATTGATATTCGGGTATTGATTGCAAGAAAACAAAGGCAAATTAAAAAATTCAAGTGAGAATTATTAAAGTAAATAGTAATAATTGTTGCCATGTTTAAATAATTCAAGAAACATTCTTGCCGACTAATTTAGAGACTTAGCCTTGCCTTATCTTCCCTTCTCATGATAAATTGAGACGTGACGCCCACATAGGCATAGACGAGTTGGTAAGGCTTGAGGTGACATGAAAAAAAATTCTCCAGCGTTGCGGGTTCGATCCTCGTGTGGAGCATATTCCCTGCTGAAATATTGTTGGGGTATGCTCTGGGGATTGGGTCATGTGCTCCCTCTATCAAGTCCCTGCCGCTCGTGCACATCCCTCGATTTACCCTCCACATGAGTCAATGAATCTCTGACTCATATGAAATGAGGTCTCCTTCGGGGTCAACCCTTTTAAAGATAAATTGAGACGTGACACTCGGCCACTTGACAAGTACTTACTTTACTCGTATTAATGTTTTTCCCGGAAATTATGATTTTGATGTGGTATGTTTATTCCACGTAGTTTGTAGTTTTTTTCTATTGGCAAATTTCAATATTAGTATATATATATATTTTTTTAGTTAAGGAAGAGATTGTTAATTGGATCTCGAACTCGAGACATCGTCCCGCACTCGAAACTTTGATGCTATAAGTCATCGGCTACATTATTTTTTTTTTTTTTTTTTTTGCAATGTTTGTTTTTTCGGACTTGATGCTAATTTGTCATTGACACAGCCATGACGTGCACTAAGGTAGTGTCAATTCTCAACTTTTGCTTAAAAAAGTTTAACAAAATTTCAAAATTTTGTGAAAATAATTGAGAAGTGTTTCTTATAAGATCTCCCAAACACTGCATCTACAATAAATAAATCAACTTAAAAAATAAATTAAACATGTATCATATTCCCCAATACAATTTTTCAAGACATGAGAGAGACTTTTGAGCACATTTTTAAGAACCACTCAAAAACACTACCAATACCAAGCATGTTCAAGTTTTTTAGAAGAAAATAAATGCTTATTTTATATTCAAGGAATGAAGAATATGTGCTAGAGAATGAAACTAAATCACAAGCAATTAACTTGATAATTTCAACCTACAAATTATGCAAACTTGAGAGGCTCAAAAGAGGCTAAGCCTGCCGGCATCATCTGAATAGTTCTTAACACAGAAGTGTACAAAAGGCAAACCCAAAGCTCATTGAGTTGCAATACAAAACTCCATACCACAGCCTGAATCAACTCATCGACATGAGCTTATCCATAGAGCAAGTGATCAATTTTTACCCCCCCAAAACAAAATCAGCTTGTTACATCTTCGCGGAGTCATGCTAAAAGCTTTGGAGAAACCCAAACGCTGGTTTTCTTGGTATTCAAAAGTAGCTAAGAAATTCGAAATTTACTATGAAAAGATACCACAATGCAATCTTAGTAAGGCAATTAAGTACCTTGGGCCAAGTTTCTGTTCTTAAGCGTCCCACCGATGGATATGGGAATGCATGACATGTAACTTTCATCATCAAGACAACCTGCTAGCCTCAAGATCTTTAATAAGGCATCCTTAGTAGCTGTATCTGCCTCTTGCTCCGAAATGTTGAGAATCGAGGATATGGTCGTGGGTTTTGGCTTCCAGCTCTTGGAGCCCGTAGCCAAAGTGGCATTCTTTAAGTAAGATAATGCCTCAGGGATCCTCCCATTGTTGATATGGTCTTCTGCAAGAATCTCCAAAGTCATTGCATTTGGTTTTCCTCCCATGTCAACCATTTGGTCGAAAAGGGTTTCCGCTTTTTCAGAAAGCCTATTTCTAACGTATGAACCCAACAGAAGATTTCCAACTTTAGGGTCATAGACTGACATCACTGAAAGCCATTCATCGTAGATTTCCTCAGCACCATCAATGTCGTCCAATCTTATAAGAGAAGAGATCATGGTCTGGTACCCCAAATTCAGAATCCTGACAAAGGCAGCCTTGTAAATGTTCCACATACGATAAACATCCGCTTTGCTACCGGCACTGGCATACAAACTAATGAGATAATGATACGGCACACGTTCCTGACCTGTAATCCTAGTTTCAATCATCCTCAAACAATTTTTAGCTTTCTCAAATTGTTTTAACTTAATATACACTGTTGCCATTGTGCTGAAGGTGGTCCAATTCGGACTCGTGGTAGTATCCAGTCGCATCTTTTCAAAAACTTGTTCCATTTTCTCAGCGGATCCTTGAGACCCGCGAGATGACAACCAGATGTTATAGGAGTACATATCTAATTCTATATGTTCATTCTTCATTTCTTGAACCAGTGACTCAACCTTTTCATGATCTTCAAGAGTCAAATAGAGGGTCATCATGACATTGCATGGAAGTGTATGGCTAGCATAACCTCGATTTCTCATTTTGTTCATTAGAGTTTCGGCTTTTTCCCTCATCCTTGCTTGTGCATACGCGTTCAAAAGAGCACCATATACTCTTTTATCTTTCAAGGTATCTGGCAAGTTCAGGAAATATTGTTCAGCACTTACAGCACCATATAATTTGGCAATTAAATCCAGCTGAATTGCAGCCTCACTGCTGCCTACTCTGTACTTCTCTGCTCTGTTGTTCATCCACTCAAGCACCTGCAAAGCATACCAAATTTCAGCCATGCGATAAGGGAACCAGCAGTGGCAGAGAGAATTTTCACATAGGGTGGCAGAGCTACAATTCACAAACAATTAAGGAGAGAATCCATAATTCCATGTATATAAAATACGAAAATAAATGGATCTGTTGAAAACTTTAAGATGGGAAGGGGATCAATTAAGTAACATAAAAAAATTATGTGTATTTTCAAAAAAATTATCTATATGCTCGCGTGCAAGATATCCTAGTATTTTAGAAAGTTTAAGGTAGTAGCTCAATCAACTAACATTTTGATAACCCAAAAAAAATCTTTTTTATTCTATTGATATTTTTCAAATCTGAATTTTTCACATAAAAAAAAATCGCCTCAATTACAAAAGTTTTAGGTCAAGGAAGCACGAAATGATAATGTTATGATTGCTTGCAGAGGATAAGTCAGAGACAAAGGAAAGCATAATTCCAGAATAGCTTAGCAGACCCAACCAGAATTTTTCAGAAGGTGCCAAGAAGTTATGTTGAAATGGAGATTTGAAATTCACTTCCACAGAATGAATAAAAGGAAAACGGGGAAAAATATAATTATTAACTCTAGAGAACTTTGTACAAGCCTAAAAGGGCACCTCATGCAAATACCATGTGATAAGGTTTTATCTTAGCCTCGTTCGATTCTGGAAAAATGGAAACTTCGACACATATTGGATTTTTTGTGGCGATTATGCAGTCACCCATTTATGATCTGAGATGTATGTTATAAAAACTCTATTGCGGACACACTCCCAGTAAAAAAATGCACATGCTACATTTTTATGTGCTAATGCAAGTTCTTAATTCCACAAAATGTTTACTTCCATTGATTTCATAAATTGGTTGTTTTCCCTCCAGTAATTTCAAAATCTATTAGAAATCAATATGTACATTCTTTAAATAAATGTATGCTACATCCACATGGAACCATATTCATCCCCAAAACCAATTCTGTACTTAAAGTGGAGTAGTGGACTAAGAAATATCCACTTAAAGTACACATCCTCTTAAAATTTGTTCAGACTAAAAAACTATGGACATATCAGGAGAGGCTAATGAGTTTTAGAAGTTTCCCATTCCTCAAATACTAGCCTTTTGAGTTAGACTTCTCTGGATATAGCCATGGCTAACATTGGGTTCGCTGGTTGAGAACCACTTATGGATTAGGAAGGGGCTATTGGCCTATATTTATATTATAAAGTAGGCCAAGTTGTATCCAGAATCAAACAGTCATTAGCATTGGCTTCTTAAGGTGACCCAAAGTTGACGGTATTAGGCATCAGCTTCTCAAGGTGGGGGTATTATTATGATATTTCCTCGGCTCCACGAAGAATTATGCCGCTTTACAAATAATTATGAACTCGCTTTAACTCATGGCATTTCATAAGCGTAGAATAACCAAGTGCCCAAAACAAAGATGAAAGAACCACGGAAATACAAAATAACCAAATAATGGTGTTTATGTCCCAAAATTAAAACTCGCAATTGTTCAATAATATTATCTTGAACCATAAAGATAAAGGGATTTTCTATTTCATTTTGTTTCACAGATATATTATACCTCAAGAGCAGATTTATATCGCCTGAACTTCCTGAGCTCCTTTACAACTCTATGAAGATCCCATTTTGAGAGACTCCTGCCCTCGTTTTCTGCTTCATTTAACACCGAAGCAGAGCCCATATTCTGACCCTCCATCGTTGATATTTTCTTGTATACATCACTCCATTTCAACGCAGACCTCCACCCAAATCCAACTCTTCCATAACTTTGAACCCGTGACACGGAAGAACATGAGAAAAAGACAAGATTTTTATCCCTTCCACTGGTTTTTCGAAGAAGTGGAGATGAAAATGAGATAGAATAAGAGGTTTTTGAGAATATAGAACCATAATCTTGTCCTCGGTGGTGAAAATTTGAAGTGGGTTTTGAAGTGGTGGGTTGAAGGAGCATTGCTATTGCTGGCCACCGTCTTCAACTGTGAAACGAATTGGGTACCTCCATGTGATTTCCAAATTAATATATTACTAACAAAAAAGGCGCACACACCTTGTGAGTGTGACTTGTATGAAAATTACATAAAATAAAAAATAATGGTAGGAAAAATGTTAATGAAAAAAAAGAAAAAAGAATACGTGTTTTGTTTTATGTTTTATGACGAATCAATAAATTAATTTTTTGTGAGAAAGTAAAGTCTAATCTAATCTAATCTAATATTATAATAGTTGAGATGAAATGTCGGAGGAGGTGGAGGAAGTGAGATAATGAAAATGAAACATTAAGAGTTATTTGCATCAAATATCTTATGAAATATTAAAAATGCACATTTTTCTTTTGTAAAATTTTTAATGTTCTAAAAAGTGCTAGGAGATTGGCGGATGGTGACCTACCGCCTAGCGCCTAGCCGCCTAGGCGGGGCCTAGGTGATTTTTTTTAAAACCTAAATAATTAATATCTTGAGATATTTATGAGTTCTATTATAAAAAATAATTTTTATGTCTTATATTTTTATAGTTTTTTTATGAAATCATTTTAGAATTTTAATAATATAGTAATATACTAATATAGTAAATAGTTATTGATATTAATAAATATCAAGTCTTCATACAGGATATTTAAACATCTTCAAGATGTGACTGACGCGACAAAGGTAGCCGAAAGTCGTAATTGTGGGTTTGTGGCCCTTTCTCTTCTTTTGATTTGTGTTTGCTTTATACTTTAAAAAAAATATAAAAAAAGTTTTTTTTAATTAATGGATAAACCGCCTAGGCGGTGCCCAGGCCGCCTAGGCGGTGCCCAGGCCGCCTAGGGCCAGTTAATCGAGCGACGCCTCCACTAATCGGGGCGGCAGGCTAGGCGGGAATTTTTAGAACACTGAAAATTTTAATAGTTATCTTCAACCCCGACCTTTTATAAAATTAGCATACGCGCCCCTTCATATGCGTGATTGTTGCGCACGCGCCCTTCATGCGATTGAGCAAATATTTTGATTTTATTTTTGCACCAAATACCCCTATGAAATATTAAAAATACATGTTTGACCCCTTGAAAGTATACTTTTTAAATTTATTTAACTCATAATACACAATTTTTATTAAGATCCAATTATAAAATATTTACCAAATATTTTTCATTTTATTAATTTTTATTTTTATTTTAAATTTATTATTCTTTAGTTAATTTGTTTCTAAAAAATATTATTACTTTATCTTGCCATCATTATTTATTAAACTAACTTCGTGTTTCTAACTTTTCGATTAAGCATGCATTTATAAACAAGAATTTAAATACCTAAAAGTACCAAAATAATAAGTTCATGCATATTACTTTTCGTAAAGATGCATTGCACAATTTGCAGTAAATAATAATACACAATTTTTATTAAGATACAATTATAAAATATTTATCAAAAAAATTTCATTTTACTAATTTTTCATTTTATTTAAATTTATTATTCTTAATTAATTTGTTTCCAAAAAAATATTATTATTTTATCTTGATATCATTATTTTATTAAACTCTCTTCGTGTTTTCAACTTTTTCATTAAACATGCATTCATAACCAAAGATTTAAATACCTAAAAGTACCAAATGATAAGTTCATGCATATTACTTTTAGATTTGGGACTTTATAGTTTTGAACCAAAATCTAAATTTTTTTTCGAGAAGATGTATTGCACAATTTGCAATGAATAATAATATACAATTCTTATTAATTAGATCCAATTATAAAATATTTATCACATTTTTTTCATTTTACTAATTTTATTTTATTTAAATTTATTATTCTTAATTAATTTGTTTCTAAAAAATATTATTACTTTATTTTGCTATCATTATTTTATTAAACTCACTTCGTTTTTTAATTTTTTCATTAAACATGCATTCGTAAAACAAGGATTTAAATACCTAAAAGTACCAAAATATTAAACCAAAATAATAAGTTCATGCATATTACTTTTCGATTTAGGACTATATAGTTTGAACCAAAATCTAAATTTTTCGAGAAGATGCATTGTACAATTTGCATTAAATAATGATACACACTTTTTATTAAGATCCAATTATAAAATATTTATCAAAAAATTTCATTTTATTAATTTTTATTTTTATTTTAAATTTCTTATTATTAATTAATTTGTTTGTTAAAAAAAATTATTACTTTGTTTTGCTATCATTATTTTATTAAACTCTCTTCATGTTTCCAACTTTTTTATTAAACATGCATTCATAAATAAGAATTTAAATACCTAAAAGTACCAAAATATTGAACCAAAATATGCATGAACTTATCATTTTGGTTCAATATTTTGGTACTTTTTGGTATTTAAATCATTGTTTATGAATGCATTTTTAATGAAAAAATTGAAAATACGAAATGAGTTTAATAAAATAACGAATTGAGTAATAATATTTTTTCTAGGAACAAATTAATTAAGAAATAAATTTTAAATAAAAACAAAAATTTATAAAATGAAAAATGTTTGGTAAATATTTTATAATTGGATCTTAATAAAAATTGTGTATTATGGGTTGAATAGATTTAAAAATTATACTTTCAAGAGGTCAAACATGTATTTTTAATATTTCATAAGGGTATTTGGTGCAAAAAAAATAAAAATGTTTGCCCAGTCGCATGAAGGGCGCGTGCGCAATAATCACTCATATGAAGGGGCACGTGTGCTAATTTTATAAAAAGTCAGGGTTGAAGATGCCTATTAAAATTTCACAGGGGAAAAATGTGCATTTTCAATATTTCACAGGGGTATTTGGTGAAAATATCTCCATTAATTATTTACTCTTTTATATTGGTTTTTTTTAAAAAAAAATTCAATTAGTAAAATTAAGGGTATTTCAGGATCATGCTGAAACTATTTTTTCACTTCCTATTAGGGCCAACTTACACATTAGCCCATTTAATTAAACATATCCTGCCCCCTTTTTTCCGGTACGCACGACCTCAATTTCTCTATCGCTAAAAAATTCAAACTTAACCATCGAAACCCATCGGTTGACGGAACTAACCGTCAGACGACGAACGCAAAGCTTTAACCATCGAAGCATACTTGTTAAGTTCCTTAGGTTTGGTGATAACAAATAAATATCTTTGTATAGGGCATACTGCATTTGCTTGTATTACAGGCTTTCAAAACAACTCAATATTTCCAACCGCTCAACTTTTCTGAAAAACATGTTAAACTACTCAGTTTTTTTTTTAAACTACTCAGTTGTATCCAGTCAAAACTGCTCAAAGAATGCTTCAGCTAGTTCAACTAGTTCAAGATTTCTTATGGATCTTTTCAAAACCATTGAAGATTTTAGACTGATCACACAAGTCAGAACCTCCCTGAAATATTAGACTGACAGTCAATCAATCGTTCTGAAAATCACACCACTCTCTATCAAACATAACTGTCTAGCAAGATCAACTTGTTCTAAGAATTCATGACCAATTATGGACTTAGTCAAGATCGTTGAACATCTATAGAAGTTGGAACTGTCCATAAAAGCTTAAGCCGCTCAGTTGCCCAAGCCGATGACAAATTTTGTGTACAAGCTCTAACTGCTCAAATCATTGAAGTGTTGGAAATATTATCATTGAAATTATTTCCGTTGAATGATACATCAAGCACAAAGTTCATGCAAGAAGAGTCACACTCCAAGTACCTTAAATATTAGACATATTAATGGCCATAAACGCGCAAAAACCATATATTAAAATCTTTACCGAAAATGGAATCTGCAGACGACATACTTGAATAGTTGCAGTAACCTCTCTCATTTATTTTGGGAAAAATACTGTCTCACATCTATTAATATGGTACAAAGAGTTAAGATGATTTGGGGCATCTATACACTTCGCATTACATATAGAGTGCAATCGAATGTTGGCATGAAGAATATAAATAGAGGATGCAAGAAAACAAGAAGAACTGCTCTTAACACAGCTGAAGCTAACTCTGGCATTATCACAAGCTTGCATCTTTTGAGTACTAGCAAGATTTACATTATTTCTACACAAAATTCCCACACAACAAGTCCATTCAGATCATCAAGTATCACTACAAGCTTAGAGTCAACTTCTAAAAATTCAGATTAAACCGTTGAAGATAGAGTTGCTCACCAGTTTGAATATACAGATTCATCCATTATCATATTTGTGTTGTTGTACTGTTGTTAAGAATTAGTATCTTAATTTTTTGTAAACTTGGAGTTTCGATCTAAACAAGGGAAAAATCCTACAATTGCATTGGGTTGTATACAAAGAGTGTATAAACCAAATACTTCTAGTGAATTCCTTCCTAAGTGGAATAAAGGGAGACATAAAAGGATTTCTTACCTTCGAACTTCCATAATTCTTGTTTTATTGTTTTACTTGATTATTTATTTTGTTACTTGTGTTTGCCAAAATATAAAATATTCACAAAAACTTTTGGACCGTTTATCCCACTATCTTTGTGGTCCAAACCGGTTTTTATGTTAAGAAAAACAGTCTTGTTTAGCTGATCCTAACAATACCATTGGATTTGATAGAAAATTTTTTAAAATATTTTAAAAGTGTGTATTCACACTTCTTCTACACACACAAACAATCCCAACAATATCGGTCGAACAAACCCCTTCCAAAGAGACTGAAGCAAGTGGCAAGAATGAAGAATGTTTTTGATTCATTTTAAACATATTTAGTCACTTTAATCACATAAAATGGAACTTGGGTTACTACATTCTCTCCATATTTAAAATATTTCATTCTCGAATCCAGGTCTAGGTTATACCTGAGAATGAATCCACATATCATACTGGATCTGAAGTTCAAATTCAAAGTTCAGGTTGCTCTTAGATGCAAACACACTCAAACTCCCAAATAGCTTATTACATGCTTCTATTTGTCACTGGACTAAAACAAGAGAATAATCTTAATCCGTAATACATAAACTTACAGATCTATGATAGGAATAAATATTTCCCATATGTACAATCAACATCAAACTATGCTTCAAACAGATGTAAAACTAATATGTCACATATCATCTCAGCAAAGATACGTGTAACATATTTTTGAACAAACCATTATGTTAACTAAAACTCCAACAATATCAAAATTCAGAGAGTAATACATCATGGCTCTTACACAACCTCAATTGTGTCACCCCAAAACTAATATCATATATATTTTTGTAAGATTTTTCAATCAACATCATAAGATCTTGTCAGCTGGGCCAAAACATAACACACATTCTCTTGACATGTTTCCCAAAGTACTGATGGTCCTCTTAGCCTACCCATCGGTATCTGAATGATCGCCAGTACTCAAGCTCAGATAATTTTCAAAAGCATGTTGAAAAACTGTTTCAACTCCTCAAAAGAGGATCCCTATTTCTAATGATACTGGATAACATGCCAAGAAATCGTACCAATTCCAGAAAGTCAAAAAACCAACCAATCAAACAAGCAATCCTAATTGTAACGCCCCAAATTTATCTTAATTGAGTTTATTTGAGATAATCGGAGATTACAGAGTTCAAGAGCCGATTTGTTTTTTATCAAGGTCTATTTTGCAATTTTTGGAATTTTCAGGGACCAAAACGCAAAAAGTGGAATTGTTATATTATTTGACTTGACTAAGTCATTCCTACTATTCCATCATCTCTCAAAATCGTGTCCTCTCCATGGAAGCTTGGAAAATGCCTCTTTCAAGATTTCTAATCCCAGTTTCTGCTCGATCCGTCCGTTAGAATTTTAATTCGAAGACAGATTAGCGATCCCGGCAGCGAGAGCTGGGTTCTATAGTAAGTTTTTCTCCGATCAGTTATACTTCTATTTTCGGATGTTGTTAGAATCTATTGAGTTTCGGTTATGTCGTTCTTGAGATAGTTATTATCGATTATTCTCAGTCGATTTTGAAATAGAGCGTCGTTCGGATTTGTTATGATTTTCGGAAGCATAATTCAAAAATGGGGGTTTTGTGATTTGTTGGATTCGGATTGTTATTGTTGTTTTATCATTTATTTGAGTTTTTTGCAATGCTGTACTGCTTTTTGTGTTTTCAGTTTGATCAGTTTATAGCCGTTATGCCGTCGGTTTGAGTTTTGGGATTTTGAACCGTTTGAATTGTAGAACTTTGTCTATTGGGTTTGTTCGTCGTTGTTGATCTTATTTTGCCTCCATACAGATTTGTTTGAAGTTTGTCGAGCCCAAAGTTAGCGGAAGTCGATCGTCGAAGAGTTGGACGAAGAGCGGTAAAGAGTTTACCTTGAGTGTTGTTGTTGTTTAGGTTGTATAGATTTTGATATAACCTTTTTTGTAGTGTATCCAGAGTTGGAGCTATTGCATTGAAAGGTACAAGAAGACATCGTTTTAGCGGGATAGCACACTCAAGACAGTTGGTTCTTGAGTTTACCTTAAAATCACATACTTGCATCAATATTGGTTCTAGAATGTGGGACTTGTATTTTGTTGTTTGAGCTTCTGTTATATGACTTAATGCTTTATGTTTTTCTTATGCATTCATCTCGAGCTCAAATCTTTGATTTCAGAGGGTTGTACGCCCTTTTTGATTAGACGTTTGGGGGCTATACTGCGAGTGGCCTGGGTTGTAGAAGTTCACCTAGTGTCATCATACTCCTTATAGTCGCACCAAAGTCTAGGGGATTGGGATACGTGGCACCACCTCGATTGGGAGAGTTGGTGAGTCGTTACGTGATCTCATCCTCGGGATCCCAAAAGCATAGCAGCAATCCCTTGTTTATCAGAGTTGATATCCCGATTTTAAAGACATGCATTTCATTCGTCTTAACTTGATTATGTTGTCTTGAAAGCATGTTGTTGATATATTACTTTTATTGCTTGTTATGTTGTTTTTACTGGGAATATCATTCTCACCGGAGTTATCCGGCTGTTGCTGAAACGACCCTAACTACTCGCTACTAGACTATAATTAAAATAAAGGAAAATTACGGATTTTTAAAAAAATTTTGCCATGACCTATTTGTAAAACAAATAAGCCATCAAGACTCAAACAACAATTTAAATAAGGAAAGAAAATTGACTTCAAAACTTAAGTGCGTTAAACATAAACATGCAATCCTAGTAACCACCTCCCGGTTACAGCATAAAGTAAACTAAAGCATTTAAAATTAATTCCAACGATAATCATAAACTTGCAAAAGCGGAAAACGTACTTCAAAACATAAGCTGTAGCACAGGGAATGCACATCCTGGCTATAAATACTACAAGATCTCAAATAATACTTCATTATTACAAATTCGATAACTGTGCGGAAAAACATAAACAAAAAGGAAGCAACGGTCACTGGGCCTTGCACTACCGATGGCCTCATCCCAGTAGATCACGCCCCTCCGTCTCCTCCACAAAATCCTCACCTGCAAACATTCAAGCATAGTGAGTCTAAAGACTCAACAAGCATAACTAGGATAATAACAAGGGTTTAAAATACGTGATGCAAAAACTCAACTTAAACTGTAATATGCATGGAACTAGAAAGATATAGAAATCATGCATTAATGAACTCACACTATGATAAACTTTAACTTTCATAACATTCAACTTAGACTCATGCATAACTGAAAGACTGACATCTATGCAAAACGAGTCAACTAAAATTGTGAAACTTTAACTTTTAAACTTTTCTTTACTTTTTCCTCTTTGAAATCCGATCCCTGATTTGTGACCCTCTGTTTCGATCATGATCATGGCTGCAGTGCACTATGCCGGCAAGACGACGAGATTTCTCCCGACGAACTTAACCCCTCTATGGCAAGGAGACCGAGATGCCTCCCGATCCCACATTGCCCCTCTGTGGCAAGGGTAAACAAGATGTCTCTTGCTCCTTGCCTAACCTCTATAACCTCTTGGTGAGTAGACCGAGGCATCCCCCGGCCTAGCAACACCCCTCTTGTCACAAACAGATCACTTCATTCAAAAATATTTGCTTTCTTTTCCCTTTTCATTTATAAAGACTCAACTCATACATTAAATGGCATGCAAACAAGTAAACTTCCTTTTTCTTTATTAAACTCAAGAACACGTCAAACGCACACGAATAAGCAATCTTTAAGACATGTGACTCGACTCGAAAATGTGAGTTTAAGGTGGATGAGTGGCTGCCCCTAAGTCCAAAGAAGACAACTTACCCAACAAAACTCTCAAACTTGGCTTAACTCGAGCAAGTAAACCGAAAAGCCCTTAACTTTGTCATGCCTTATCCAAAACCCGTCCCGCTTGAACCGACACTCAACAAACACTCCAAATCATCCCAAGGAATAGGTGGTATCATCAAAAGATCAAAAGAGCAAATTTACAAAACACAAAAATCGGACAGCCCCTATTCAAAGGAAAAAATCTGCACTTGCACCCAATTTTGAAAAATCCATAACTCACTCAATTCTTATCCGAATCGAGCCCATTTTATATCGACGGGACCACAACGTCATGAACTTTACCATGGAATAGCCTAACCCTGCCCAGACCTCATCCACGACCCTGCCCTGCCCCGTGAACAGTGCTGCCCTGCACACTCACACACCTCCAATTCCAACAATTCAAACACTTAGCCCACTTTCCTCAACTTATCTCCACACCAAACACCCAAACACCTCAAATAACCTCTCTTAGGACTTTTCCCAAATACTTGGGCTACACTCAATCCACACTTTCACAACACATATCAAGAACATCAAGAATTAACCATCAAAACTCCAAAATGTTGAACAATCAATCAAGACCAATGCAAGACCATTAAATACTTCAACATCAATTAAATTTCAGCCCCTACACATGCAAAATTTCGAAATTAGGTCCATATACAATCTGAAATTTCGAATTTTGGCAAGGACACTCAATTAATTCCATGTCAATGCACATATACTCAACATTAATCCACATAAACTCAACTCCCTAACATATTTAGAAAAAATCAGCCCCTAAACATGAAAAATTCGAAACCCTAACCTTCTAACAACATGCATTCTCGAAAATATTGCAAGAAATCATAAGGGTGGGGGTAGATATTGCTTGAATGTGAGCCCAAAGGAGTAGCTACACTTGCCTTTCAACCTTTTACCCAATAATTTCGAAAATAAGGGGAGATGGAGGGAAGAACTCTAGGTCAAACTCCAAGCTAAGCTCCTTGTGGAGCTCCTCCGGCAGTGGGGACGGCGGTGGACGGCGGCAGCGGCGGAAGGCACTTGGCCGAGAGGGAGCTTCAAGGGAGAAGGGGGGTGGGCGGCTAGGGCTAGGGTTTGGGAGTTAGGGTTTGTGTCTTGATTTTTTTTTATTGAAATGTTTTAATGATAGTGTAAATTAAAAGTGTAGTGTATTGTGTGTAGTGTTTTAAAATTTCATTTGTACTAGCAAAAGTACTACTTGTACTATTAAAACTTTATACCTCAAACTTTTTGCTATTTTCAAACTTCTAAATTTTAAATTTCAACTCACAACATTTTGATTGAAATTCCACTAACCCGGATTTAATAAAATCATATTTTATGGAAAATTTAGGAAATAACCCAAGAAAATGGTAAAATTGCTTTTTGACCCCTAAAAATTCAAAATTTGCATTTTTGGCCAAAACCCCCCTTTTACCTCTAACTTAAAATCTTAAAATTAAAAATCTTGAAAATAAACCACCGAAGCCCACCGTCGTCGCCTGCCGGGACAGAAACTTACTAGACCAAACAATTCAAGGCATTTAATCCAAATAAATCGAACAATTCTATCTTTAACTAAAACTTAAACAATTAACTTCAAGAAATTAAAATATAAATACTAAAAATAATTTTAGGCATGATTTTCAAATTTTAGAAGTTCTTGGTGCTACAATTCCTCCCTCCCTAAGAAGAAATTTCGTCCTCGAAATTAAAACTTACCAAAAAGCTTCGGATATCGAACTCTGATATCTGCTTCTGCTTCCCAAGTGGCCTCTTCATCCGAATGGTTCTGCCATCTCACCTTGATCATTGGAATCGACTTGTTACGGAGTCTTCTCTCCTGTCTATCCAAAATCCGGATGGGCTTCTCCTCATGGGTCAAGTGAGGAGATAGCTGAAGCGGTTCCGAACTAAGCACATGGGATGGGTTCGAGATGTACTTCCTCAACATCGACACATGGAAGACATTATGGATCTTATCAAGGTTAGGCGGCAAGGCCACTCTATAAGCCAGTACCCCTACCCTATCCAAAATTTCGAAGGGCCCTATGAACCTCGGTGCCAACTTCCCTTTCTTTCCAAACCTCATCACACCCTTCATGGGTGCAATACGGATAAAAACATGATCACCCACCGAGAACTCCAAGTCTCTCCTCCGGTGATCAGCATAGCTCTTCTGCCTACTCTGGGCAGTCCTCATCCTATCACGGATCTTAGCCACTACCTCGGTGGTCAACTGAACAATCTCCGGACCAAAGTCTGATCTCTCACCTATCTCATCCCACAACACTGGAGATCTACACTTCCTCCCATATAGTGCCTCGTAGGGAGCCATGCCAATAGTGGACTGAAAACTGTTATTATACGCGAATTCCCCTAGTGGTAGTCTCGACTCCCAACTACCTTGAAAATCAATAGCACATGCCCTCAAAAGATCCTCCAAAATCTGAATCACCCTCTCTGACTGGCCATCAGTCTGCGGGTGAAAGGCGGTGCTAAAAAGTAGCTTCGTACCCATAGCAGAATGAAGACTCTTCCAAAAAGACGAAGTAAACCGTGGATCTCTATCAGACACTATGGAGACTGGAATACCATGTAGTCTGACTATCTCCCGGATATACAACTCCGCGAACTGAGTCATCGTGAAATTCATCTTCACCGGTAAAAAGTGAGCCGACTTAGTGAGACGGTCTACAATCACCCAAATGGCATTCGAACCTCTCAATGTCTTCGGCAATCCCACGACAAAATCCATGGAAATATTCTCCCACTTCCACTCCGGAATAGGGAGAGGCTTAAGCAAACCGGCGGGTCTCTGATGCTCCGCCTTAACCTGCTGGCATGTCAGGCATTCTGACACGAATCGGGCAATGTCACTTTTCATGCCTGGCCACCAATAAAGCTGCTGAAGATCCCGATACATCTTCGTACTTCCAGGGTGGATTGAGTACGGCGATGTATGTGCCTCTGCCATGATAGTAACTCGCAGAGAATCACCTGCGGGAACCCAAAATCTACCTCTGTACCTCACAATCCCATCTACCACAGCATACAAACCGCTGCCTTTCTCCTCATCTCTCTGTCTCCACTTCCTGATCTGCTCATCAACTGACTGCGCTGCACGGATACGATCAAAAAGTGTAGTCTGCACACTAAGGGAAGACAAACGGGGAGCTCTACCACTCGCATAAAACTCAAGACCATACCTCTGAATCTCAGCCTGCAACGGTCTAGACACTGACAAGGAGGTAATCACTGCAGTCTTCCTGCTCAAAGCATCTGCAACCACATTAGCTTTACCAGGGTGGTAGCTAATATTGCAGTCATAGTCCTTCACCAACTCTAACCACCTACGCTGCCTCATATTCAACTCCTTCTGGGTGAAGAAGTACTTGAGGCTTTTGTGGTCTGTGAAGATCTGACTCTTCTCTCCGTAAAGATAGTGTCTCCAAATCTTAAGAGCAAACACTACCGCTGCCAACTCTAAGTCATGAGTAGGGTAGTTCTTCTCGTGCTCCTTCAATTGCCTAGTAGCATAGGCAATAACTCTGTCTCGCTGCATCAGAACTGCTCCCAATCCCAACTTGGAAGCATCAGTATACACCACAAAATCACCTTGCCCGGATGGCATGGTCAACACTGGCGCTGTCGTAAGAGCTTCCTTCAAAGTATCAAAGCTCCTTTGACACTCGGCACTCCAAACAAACTTGGTGTTCTTCTTAGTCAACGCTGTCATAGGCACAGCAATGGAGGAAAAACCCTTGATAAATTTTCGGTAATAACCGGCTAATCCAAGAAAACTGCGAATCTCAGACGCGCTCCTCGGTATAGACCACTCCTTCACTGCTTGAACCTTTGAAGGGTCTACTTCCACACCGCTCTTAGAAATAATATGACCCAAGAAAGCAACTTTCTCCAACCAGAATTCACACTTATCAAACTTGGCCAACAACTTGTGCTCTCGAAGCACCTCAAGAACGGTCCTCAAATGCTGTTCATGCTCCACTCTATCCTTCGAATAAATGAGGATGTCATCGATGAAAACAATGACAAAGCGGTCCAAGTAAGGCTGAAACACGCGGTTCATAAGATCCATGAAAACCGCTGGCGCATTCGTCATCCCAAACGGCATCACAAGGAACTCGTAATGACCGTAACGAGTCCTAAAAGCTGTCTTCGCCACATCTGACTCCTTCACCTTCAACTGGTGATAACCTGAACGAAGATCAATCTTCGAAAAGACGGATGCACCTTGCAATTGATCGAAGAGGTCCTCGATCCTAGGTAATGGGTACTTGTTCTTCACCGTCACTCCGTTCAAACCTCGGTAGTCTATGCACAATCTTAGACTACCGTCCTTCTTCTTAACGAAGAGAACTGGTGCGCCCCATGGGGAGAAACTAGGGCGAATGAATCCCTTGTCAAGCAACTCTTGAATCTGCTCTTTTAACTCTTTCATTTCGGTAGGAGCCAATCTGTACGGTGCCTTGGAGATAGGCACAGTACCGGGAATCAAATCTATAGAGAACTCCACTTCTCTATCGGGCGGAATTCCCACAACATCGCTAGGGAACACATCCTCAAACTCCCTGACCATAGCCACATCAGAAATAACTGGTCGCTCTGGCAGCTTTGTCAAAGATAAACTGGCTAGAAATGACTCGCACCCACTAAGTACAAGCCTCTGAGCTTGCAAAGTAGAAATGAATCGAGTCTTCCTCAAGCTCTTAGCAGCCTCAAACCAAAACGGTTCCTCGCCCTCAGGCCTGACTAGTACTGACCTCTGCTGAAAATCTATCATCACCGCATTCTTCGTCATCCAATCCATCCCAAGAATCAGGTCAAACTCTGGCAAAGGTAGCACTATGAGGTCTGCTACCACTGACTGACCCTGCAAAAGCAATACAAGGTCTCTCACCAAGCTCCTGGTGGATAGCTCTTCCCCTGAGGGGATAGTAACTGAGAATCCAACCTCCAATTCCTCGCTCTGAATGCCCCTCTCAAGGGCAAAAGACTCCGATATAAAGGAATGGGTAGCCCCTGAGTCTAATAAGGCCCTCGTGGCTACGCCTGCCACAACAATCCTACCTGCATAGCAGTAGTTACAACAACGAAAGGTTGAAGTTAAAACCACGAGTTCTACTTAGGCTCATTCTAATTCAACAATTCCCAAACAAGATACTATTCATGCTAAACAGTCAAAGGTCCTAAGGCATGCAACAAGTTACTAGAGTAAAACCTCAAACAAGCAAAGATTTAGAGTCGCATGCATCAACAAATCTTTAACTGCTCTAACCCAAAAGTTAAGATATTACCTGTGAGAAGAGTAGTGTCTGGGTCGGCCTGCTCGGCCTCCATCACGAACACTCTGCCCTGCACGGGCCTCCTCAGCTCTGGACAATGGGTAGACATATGTCCTGGCTTCTTGCACTTGAAGCAAACTCCAGCATCCTTCAAACACTTCCCAAAATGCGGACGATGGCAAAACTGACAAATAGGCTTCTCCCCAGCCTTGGGAGGAACCTGTCTCTGGGCCTGACGCCCCTGCGGTGCCTGCTGTCCCTGCTGTCTCGGGGGCCCATGATACGGCTTCTTGCCGTGCTGCTGCTGCTGAGAGTGGCCTTGATGAGGGAAGGGCCTCTTGCCATGCGCCTCCGCGCTAATATCTCTCAGCGTCTGCTCGGACCTCAAGGCACGCCTCAGTGCTGAAGCATAATCAGATGGCTCAGCCATCAGCACATCCCTACGGATGGTAGGTCGAAGCCCTACAAGAAAGTGCTCCAGCTTCTCTTTCTCATCATCTCCAATCAACGGCACGAAATGGCAGCCTCTCTCAAACTTCACCACGAACTGGGCTACCGACAGATCACCCTGCCTCAAGCTCATAAACTCCGTCTTCAAACGGGCTCTCACATCAGCAGTAAAGTACTTCTCAAAGAACAACTTCTTGAACTCAGCCCAAGGTAGAGTAGCTGGGTTCACAATCTTCTCCATACCCTCCCACCAGAGGGCGGCATCATCCTGGAGGAGAAACACAGCACATCTCACTCTATCTGGATCTCCCATCTGCATATAGCGAAAGATCACCTCAAGGGAGCGGATCCAACCCTCCGCTATCAACGGATCAGTGGTGCCAGCGAAGTCCTTCGGATTCATCTTCCGAAACTGCTCATAAGTAGTCTCCGATCTAGCAACAGGAGCATCCACATGACGCTCGAGGATACGGGCCAATCCTGCTAGCACCTGCCCTCCTATATCCACCTGCGGCGCCGGTGGAGGCGGTGGAGGCGTAACTGCACGCGGATCATGACGACGAGCCATCTAAACGCATTGAGAAAATCCAACATTCAAATTTCATGCCTTAGAAAATATTTTTACTTCAAATTTAAACTTCTCAATAACTCAAGAAACTAATACATCAAAACTTAAACAAATAGAGACATTAAACTTAAATCTTACAGACTTTGAGGCGAGATCCCCTGAGTTTCAGCAACCGGCAGTAGGCTCAGCCCAAACCAAGACCGTGCTCTGATACCAACTGAAATGACCCTAACTACTCGCTACTAGACTATAATTAAAATAAAGGAAAATTACGGATTTTTAAAAAAAATTTGCCATGACCTATTTGTAAAACAAATAAGCCATCAAGACTCAAACAGCAATTTAAATAAGGAAAGAAAATTGACTTCAAAACTTAAGTGCGTTAAACATAAACATGCAATCCTAGTTACCACCTCCCGGTTACAGCATAAAGTAAACTAAAGCATTTAAAATTAATTCCAACGATAATCATAAACTTGCAAAAGCGGAAAACGTACTTCAAAACATAAGCTGTAGCACAGGGAATGCACATCCTGGCTATAAATACTACAAGATCTCAAATAATACTTCATTATTACAAATTCGATAACTGTGCGGAAAAACATAAACAAAAAGGAAGCAACGGTCACTGGGCCTTGCACTACCGATGGCCTCATCCCAGTAGATCACGCCCCTCCGTCTCCTCCACAAAATCCTCACCTGCAAACATTCAAGCATAGTGAGTCTAAAGACTCAACAAGCATAACTAGGATAATAACAAGGGTTTAAAATACGTGATGCAAAAACTCAACTTAAACTGTAATATGCATGGAACTAGAAAGATATAGAAATCATGCATTAATGAACTCACACTATGATAAACTTTAACTTTCATAACATTCAACTTAGACTCATGCATAACTGAAAGACTGACATCTATGCAAAACGAGTCAACTAAAATTGTGAAACTTTAACTTTTAAACTTTTCTTTACTTTTTCCTCTTTGAAATCCGATCCCTGATTTGTGACCCTCTGTTTCGATCATGATCATGGCTGCAGTGCACTATGCCGGCAAGACGACGAGATTTCTCCCGACTAACTTAACCCCTCTATGGCAAGGAGACCGAGATGCCTCCCGATCCCACATTGCCCCTCTGTGGCAAGGGTAAACAAGATGTCTCTTGCTCCTTGCCTAACCTCTATAACCTCTTGGTGAGTAGACCGAGGCATCCCCCGGCCTAGCAACACCCCTCTTGTCACAAACAGATCACTTCATTCAAAAATATTTGCTTTCTTTTCCCTTTTCATTTATAAAGACTCAACTCATACATTAAATGGCATGCAAACAAGTAAACTTCCTTTTTCTTTATTAAACTCAAGAACACGTCAAATGCACACGAATAAGCAATCTTTAAGACATGTGACTCGACTCGAAAATGTGAGTTTAAGGTGGATGAGTGGCTGCCCCTAAGTCCAAAGAAGACAACTTACCCAACAAAACTCTCAAACTTGGCTTAACTCGAGCAAGTAAACCGAAAAGCCCTTAACTTTGTCATGCCTTATCCAAAACCCGTCCCGCTTGAACCGACACTCAACAAACACTCCAAATCATCCCAAGGAATAGGTGGTATCATCAAAAGATCAAAAGAGCAAATTTACAAAACACAAAAATCGGACAGCCCCTATTCAAAGGAAAAAATCTGCACTTGCACCCAATTTTGAAAAATCCATAACTCACTCAATTCTTATCCGAATCGAGCCCATTTTATATCGACGCGACCACAACGTCATGAACTTTACCATGGAATAGCCTAACCCTGCCCAGACCTCATCCACGACCCTGCCCTGCCCCGTGAACAGTGCTGCCCTGCACACTCACACACCTCCAATTCCAACAATTCAAACACTTAGCCCACTTTCCTCAACTTATCTCCACACCAAACACCCAAACACCTCAAATAACCTCTCTTAGGACTTTTCCCAAATACTTGGGCTACACTCAATCCACACTTTCACAACACATATCAAGAACATCAAGAATTAACCATCAAAACTCCAAAATGTTGAACAATCAATCAAGACCAATGCAAGACCATTAAATACTTCAACATCAATTAAATTTCAGCCCCTACACATGCAAAATTTCGAAATTAGGTCCATATACAATCTGAAATTTCGAATTTTGGCAAGGACACTCAATTAATTCCATGTCAATGCACATATACTCAACATTAATCCACATAAACTCAACTCCCTAACATATTTAGAAAAAATCAGCCCCTAAACATGAAAAATTCGAAACCCTAACCTTCTAACAACATGCATTCTCGAAAATATTGCAAGAAATCATAAGGGTGGGGGTAGATATTGCTTGAATGTGAGCCCAAAGGAGTAGCTACACTTGCCTTTCAACCTTTTACCCAATAATTTCGAAAATAAGGGGAGATGGAGGGAAGAACTCTAGGTCAAACTCCAAGCTAAGCTCCTTGTGGAGCTCCTCCGGCAGTGGGGACGGCGGTGGACGGCGGCAGCGGCGGAAGGCACTTGGCCGAGAGGGAGCTTCAAGGGAGAAGGGGGGTGGGCGGCTAGGGCTAGGGTTTTGGAGTTAGGGTTTGTGTCTTGATTTTTTTTTATTGAAATGTTTTAATGATAGTGTAAATTAAAAGTGTAGTGTATTGTGTGTAGTGTTTTAAAATTTCACTTGTACTAGCAAAAGTACTACTTGTACTATTAAAACTTTATACCTCAAACTTTTTGCTATTTTCAAACTTCTAAATTTTAAATTTCAACTCACAACATTTTGATTGAAATTCCACTAACCCGGATTTAATAAAATCATATTTTATGGAAAATTTAGGAAATAACCCAAGAAAATGGTAAAATTGCTTTTTGACCCCTAAAAATTCAAAATTTGCATTTTTGGCCAAAACCCCCCTTTTACCTCTAACTTAAAATCTTAAAATTAAAAATCTTGAAAATAAACCACCGAAGCCCACCGTCGTCGCCTGCCGGGACAGAAACTACTAGACCAAACAATTCAAGGCATTTAATCCAAATAAATCGAACAATTCTATCTTTAACTAAAACTTAAACAATTAACTTCAAGAAATTAAAATATAAATACTAAAAATAATTTTAGGCATGATTTTCAAATTTTAGAAGTTCTTGGTGCTACAGTTGCTTTGTTTTGTATGTGTACTTGGCGATAGGTGGGGCAGGATCAAGTCAGAGGCAGCATGCTAGGGGTTGAGTTGAGTAAAGTGAGGACTCGATGTTTTTAGAAGTCAAATTGTAATTCGAACTTGTTTTGTATTTGGATTGTAATCTAGAACCGAAGCATGTTCTACTGATTTGAATAATGTACAACTCTAGATCTACCTTGTACACTTTATGCATGTTTTATTAAGTTTGTAGCATTGTGGAATTGAAGAATTGGGTGTGTTAGCATGGTTTTTGTCCTGTCATGTTTTTCCTTTCTGGTGCAGCACGGCACGAACCCCGTGCCACGTCCGTGCAAGGGTCCGTGTCCCCTCGCAAGCTTGAAGTATGCCTTTGTTTCGAGTGCACGGACCCCGTGCCACCTCCGGGTGAGGGTCCGTGTGGTCGGAGAGAAACTCAGGTTTTTATTGCAATTTTTAAGCACGGACCCGGACACGGAAGTGGTGCGGGGTCCGTGTGTGCTTTAGTTAAATGCACGGACCCGTGCACAGATGTGTGCACGGGGTCCGGGCATGTATTTTTTTAAAAAAAAATTATTTTATTCTATTGCTTTTAAATATTGGATCTTGTATGTTTATTTATTGTTTAATCTGAGATTAGATGTTTAGAACCGAGGTCTCACATTAAGTGGTATCAGAGCGATAAGTTCTTGGTTGAACTAGAAGTAAGCGGGGTAAGATCGAGTCCGCGTATTTTGGTTCCTCTCATGTGATTGAGTTATTTAATTGATTATTAAATTTCATGCGAGCATGCTTTATTATTTGAGAATTATTTGAATTACATGATTATGTGATTTAATTTATAAAGCATGGACTACTTGAGATATAACTGTTTTTGTTATCGACTTGTATCCGAAATTCTGAGAGGTTGAAAGGGCACCGAATTGTAGCAATTGAGATATCTTGTGTCATAACCTTTGATTATCAGATGTGTCCTCGTTGAGTTATTAACAGAAACCCACCGCCAGTTACTCCTCCGAACGAGCAAGCTAGTACAGAAACTGTTCACATGTATGCCACAGCGACGCCTATGGAAACCTTGCTGAAGAGGTTTCAGTCATTCAATCCGCCTATCTTGCAGGGTACAGAGAATCCTGTTGACTGTGAGAGCTGGTTGGATGACATTGATCAGTTGTTCGATTCCCTTGATTATTCAGATGACCGCCGAACCAGGTTAGTCATTCATCAGCTTCGTGGTGTTACTAAAAATTGGTGGATCACGACGAAGAGAGCCATGGATAATTGAGGTACACTCATTACTTGGACTCTTTTCAAACTGAGATTTATAAGCGGTTTTTCCCAATTTTGTACCGTGAGGATAAGGGAGCCGAGTTTGCCACTCTGAGGCAAGGAAATTTGAATATTGAGGAGTATGTAGCCAAGTTTGACAGTTTGGTGAGATTTGCACCACACATTGCCGAAAACGAAGAAGCAAAAGCCGACCAGTTCATTAATGGTTTGAATCCCGACATATTCACGTTGGTAAACACTGCTAGGCCTGATAACTTTGCGGATGCCGTGAATCATGCAAAGGGAGATGAAGTAGTTTTGTGGAGATAGAGAGGAACTTCGTTTGTACCTCAGCAGCCGAGACAGTCTCATAATCAACCGTTTCAGCATCATAATCAGCCACCTCATTATCAGAACCAACCACAGAGGTACGAAGGAGGAAGCAGTAGCGGTAACAGAAAAGATCATTTCAGAGCCAAAGAGAAACAGTTCAAGAAGCCAGGGAACAATTCTTCTAGTTCCGGTGGCTCCAAGCAGTTCGGTTCAGGACAGAGTTCTGGATTTTCATCTTTGTTCTGTAACAAGTGTGGGGGTAGACACGCCCAAGATCAATGTGTAGGAGTTTTCGGGAACTGCAATATCTGTCAATAGCCTGGACACTTTGCTAAGGTGTGTCCTCAGCGAGTTAAAGATCGAGCTCATAGTGGGAGTTCTTCTAGACCTATAGCTCAGCCTGAGAGGCAGACTTCTGCGGTTCACTCCTTCCAGCCTCAGCAGCAGAACAGACAGGGAGGCAACCCAAATGCAAACCAGCCTCCGAGACAGCAGGCACGAGTCTTTGCTCTGATAGAGGATCAGGCTCAGGTAGCACCTGACGATGTTATAGCAGGTAACTGTTCGATTTTAGATTATTATGCTCATGTATTGATAGATACATGTGCTTCTCATTCCTTTATCTCTGAAAAATTTATGTTGATGCATGCTTTGCCTACTGAGCTTTTGCCTACTGTAGTAGTTGTTACTTCACATTTGGGTGGATAAATTGTTTCTGTCAGATTAGTCAGGAATTGTGAACTTCGATTTGAGGAGAATTTGTTAGAATTCGACTGTATTGTACTTGGGCTATCAGATTTTGACTGTATTGTTGGTATAGATGCTTTAACCAAGTACATGGCAACCGTCGATTGTTTTCAGAAGGTTTTCAGATTCAGACCTGAAATGGCAGACGAGTGGAAATTCTTTGGTAAGGGTTCTCGATCTAGAATTCCTTTGATTTCTGTGTTATCGATGACTCATTTGTTACATAGAGGTGCAGAGGGATTTTTGGTTTATGAAGTTGACGTACTGAAATCTAGCCCTGAATTGGTTGATATACCAGTGGTTAGAGAATTTGCTGACATTTTACCATATGAGATTCCTGGATTGCCGCCTATCCGAGAGATCGAATTCAGCATTGATTTATTGTTCGGTACTCAACCTATTTCCAAAGCTCCTTATCCTATGGCACCGGTCAAATTGAGAGAATTGAAAGAACAACTTAAGGATTTAATTGAAAAGGGATACATAAGACCTAGTGTTTCGCCTTGGGGTGCTCCTGTTCTCTTTGTTCGGAAGAAGAGTGGTTCTATGCGGCTCTGTATTGATTACCGTCAACTGAATCAAGCGACGGTAAAAAACAGGTATCCTTTACCTAGAATAGATGACTTTTTTGATCAACTGCAGGGTTCTTCTGTCTATTCGAAGATTGATATGAGTTCGGGATATATCAGTTGAGAGTGTGTGAAAAAGATGTTCCTAAGACTGCATTCAGAATGAGGTATGGTCATTTTGAGTTTATAGTCATGACGTTCAGTTTGACTAAGCTCCATCGGTTTTTATGGGTGGGTATATGAAACGTATATTTCAACGCTATTTGGATGAGTTTGTTATTATCTTCATCGATGATATTCTTATCTATTCAAAGAACCGTACTGACCATGCAGAGCATTTGAGGATCATCTTGCAGATTTTGCGGGTTGAGCAGTTGTTTGCCAAGCTATCTAAGTGTGAGTTCTGGTTGGATCGAGTTGTCTTTCTCGATCATATTATTTCAGGAGATGGGATTTCTGTCGATCCCATCAAGATTGAAGCAGTCATGAATTGGCCTAGACCGACATCAGTGCCTGAGATCAGAAGCTTTATGGGTTTAGCTGGTTATTACCGTCGATTCATCGAGGGATTCTCATCTATTGTCAAGACGATTATCTAGTTGACTCAGAATAATGCGCCTTTCATCTGGACTGCAGATTGTGAGGCTAGTTTCGTTGATCTGAAGAGGAGACTGACGAGTGCTCCAATTATTTCTATTCCATCAGATACTGGAGGTTTTACCGTCTATTACGATGCTTCTAACCGAGGCTTGGGATGTGTTTTTATGCAGCATAATCATGTGATAGCGTATGCATCGAGGAAGCTGAAGCCACACAAGACTCGTTATCCGGTTCATGATCTTGAACTCGCTGCGATCGTTTTTGCTTTGAAGATCTGGCGTCACTATCTGTATGGTGAGTCTTTCAAGATATTTTCTGATCATAAGAGCCTTAAATATTTGTTTTCGCAGGCAGAACTGAATATGAGACAGAGAAGATGGTTAGATATGTTGAAGGATTTCGACTGTGAAATCAAGTATTACCCGGGAAAGTCTAATGCAATTGCAGATGCCTTGAGCCGAAAGCTTTGTTCTTTATCTCTTTTTACTATCGGTGTTTCTCAGTTGATCGATGATTGTTGCACTTCTGGCTTAGAGTATGAAACAGATAGGAGGACTATCAGAGTTTTTGCTATTCAAGCCGAGCCAGAGTTATTTATTTTGATCAAGGAAGCACATAAGTCTGATCCGAGCACTCAGATTTCATTAGAGAAATTCAGATCAGGGCATCAGTCTGAATTCCAGGTTAGAGATGAAGTTTTGTTTGTGAATAACCATATTGTTGTGCCCAATGTTGCGAAGTTGAGACAGTGTATTCTCCGAGAGGCACATTGCAGTAGGTTCAGTATTAATCCTGGAGGTCGGAAGATGTACAACGATCTGAAGAATCAGTTTTGGTGGAAGAGAATGAAGAGCGATGTTGCGAGATTTGTATCTCGATGTTTGAACTGTCAGCAAGTGAAAGCATAGAGGAAGCGACCGGGTGGTCTGTTGCATAGTCTATCTGTTCCTGAATGGAAGTGAGATCACATTTCGATGGATTTCGTCACGAAGCTACCCCGATATGTTCAAGGATGTGATGCTATTTGGGTAGTGATCGACAGATTGACGAAGTCTGCTTGCTTTATTCCGTACAGGATGACGTATCGTCACGTTCAGATGGCTGAGTTGTATGTTAGCAACGTTGTGAGATTTCATGGTGTGCCGAAGTCGATCGTTTCATATCGAGACCCGAGATTTACTTCGCACTTTTGGCACAGTCTTCAAGAGGCACTTGGTACTCGATTGAATATGAGTACAGCATATCATCCTCAGACCGACAGACAGTCAGAGTGGACTATCCAGACTTTAGAGGATATTCTTCGAGAAGTAGTGCTAGACTTTGACACTAGTTGGCAGGATTCTTTGCCTCTTGTCGAGTTTCTTACAACAACAGTTACCAAGCGAGTATCGGTATGGCGCCATTTGAGGCTTTGTACGGTAAGAAGTGTCGATCTCCTTTGTTTTGGGACGATGTGTCGAGTCACCTGATTTGGGACCGGATATGCTTCGAGATATGGCAGAGCAAGTAAAGGTCATTCAGTCAATAATGAAATCAGCTCAGGATAGACAGGCGAAGTATGCGAATATCAGGCGTATACCTCTGAGTTTTGATCAGGGAGACCGAGTCTTCTTGAAGATTTCTCCTTTCAGAGACACTGTTAGATTTGGAAAGAGAGGGAAGTTATCTCCGAGATTCATCTGACCGTATGAGATTCTCAAGAAGTTAGGCGACCTTGCCTACAGACTTGCACTTCCTCCATCTTTATCTGGTATTCACGACGTTTTTCACGTCTCTATGTTGCGGAAGTATCATCCAGATCCTTCTCATATTCTTCAGCCTGACGAAGCCGAGCTTGACGAGACTCTGAGCTACTTTGAGCAACCGATTCAGATCCTTGACCGAAAGGAGAAGCAGCTCAAAACCAAGTCGATTCCTTTTGTAAAAGTTCAGTGGAGCCGTCACGGAGTCGAGGAAGCAATTTGGGAGACAGAATCTGACATGAGACAACGATTTTTAGAGTTATTCGGATGACGTGAGTTATTCTTACTGTCTTTTATCTTATGTGATTGACTCTTATTGATTTCGAGGACGAAATCTTTTCTTAGAGGGGGAGAACTGTAACGCCCCAAATTTATCTTAATTGAGTTTATTTGAGATAATTGGAGATTACAGAGTTCAAGAGACGATTTGTTTTTCATCAGGATCTATTTTGCAATTTTCGGAATTTTCAAGGACTAAAACGCAAAAAGTGGAATTTTTATATTATTTGACTTGACTAAGTCATTCCTACTATTCCATCATCTCTCCAAATCATGTCCTCTCCATGGAAGCTTGGGAAACGCCTCTTTCAAGCTTTCTAATTCCGATTTCTGCTTAATCCGTCCGTTAGAATTTTAATCCGAAGACAGATTAGCTATCCCGGCAGCAAGAGCTTCGTTCTATAGTAAGTTTTTCTCCAATCAGTTATACTTCTATTTTCGGATGTTGTTAGAATCGATTGAGTTTTGGTTATGTCGTTCTTGAAATAGTTCTTATCGATTATTCTCAGTCGGTTTTGAAATAGAGCTTCGTTCGGATTTGTTATGATTTTCGGAAGCATAATTCGAAAATGGGGGTTTTGTGATTTGTTGGATTCGGATTGTTATTGTTTTTTTAGCATTTATTTGAGTTTTTTTTTTTTGCAATGCTGTACTGTTGTCTGTGTTTTCGGTTTGATCAGTTTATAGCCGTTATGCCGCCGGTTTGAGTTTTAGGATTTTGAACCGTTTGAATTGTAGAACTTTGGCTATTGGGTTTGTTCATCGTTGTTGATCTTATTTTGCTTCCGTACAGATTTGTTTGAAGTTTGTCGAGCCCAGAGTTAGCGGAAGTCAATCGTCGAAGAGTTGGACGAAGAGCGGTAAAGAGTTTACCTTAAGCGTTGTTGTTGTTTAGGTTGTATAGATTTTGATATAACATATTTTGTAGCGACCATAGTTGGAGCTATTTCATTGAAAGGTACAAGCAGACATCGTTTTAGCGGGATAGCACACTCAAGACAGTTGTTTCTTGAGTTTTCCTTAAAATCACATACTTGCATCAATATTGGTTCTAGAATGTGGGACTTGTATTTTGTTGTTTGAGATTTTGATATATCGCTTAATTCTTTATGTTTTTCTTATTCATTCATCTTGAGCCCAAATATTTGATTTCAGCGGGCTGCACGCCCTTTTTGAGTAGACGTTTGGGGGCTATACTGCGAGTAGCCTGGTTTTTAGAAGTTCACCTAGTGTCATCATACTCCTTATAGTCGCACCAAAGTCTAGGGGATTGGGATACGCGGCACCACCTCGATTGGGAGAGTCGATGAGTCGTTACGTGATCTCATCCTCGGGATCCCAAAATCATAGCAGCAATCCCTTGTTTATCAGAGTTGATATCCTGATTTTAAAGACATGCATTTCATTCGTCTTAACCTGATTATGTTGTCTTGAAAGCATGTTGTTGATATATTACTTTTATGGCTTGTTATGTTGTTTTTACTGGGAATATCATTCTCACCGGAGTTATCCGACTGTTGCTTTGTTTTGTATGTGTACTTGGCGACAGGTGGGGCAGGATCAAGTCAGAGGCAGCATGCTAGGGGTTGAGTTGAGTAGAAGTGAGGACTCGGTGTTTTTAGAAGTCAAATTGTAATTCGAACTTGTTTTTTATTCGGATTGTAATCTAGAACCGAAGCATGTTCTACTGGTTTGAATAATGTACAACTCTAGATCTACCTTGTACTCTTTATGCATGTTTTATTGAGTTTGTAGCATTGTGGAATTGAAGAATTGGATTGTGTTAGCATGGTTTTTGTTCTGTCATGTTTTTCCTTTTCTGGTGCAGCAGGGCACGGACCCCGTGCCACGTCCGTGCAAGGGTCCGTGTCCCCTCGCAAGCTTGGAGTATGCCTTTGTTTCGAGTGCACGGACCCCGTGCCACCTCCGGGTGAGGGTCCTTGTGGTCGGATAGAAACTCAGGTTTTTAGTGCAATGTTTAAGCACGGACCCGGACACGGAAGTGGTGCGGGGTCCGTGTGTGCTTTAGTTAAATGCACGGACCCGTGCACGGATGTGTGCATGGGGTCCGGGCATGTCTTTAAAAAAAATTCTTTTCTTCTGTTGATTTTAAATCTTGGATCTCGTATGCTTATTTATTGTTTAATCCGAGATTAGATGTTTAGAACCGAGGTCTCACACTAATCAAAATGAAGGTGCTGACTTGATGCATCAATCCACTACAATAACGATAGTGTCATAAATTTTGAAGACAAGGAAAATAAACCACAAATCCAGCGCAACATGTTATCATTCCAATCAGGAAGCTAAATAGCTTAATATAAAAACACTTATTAAAACAACAAATTTTATTATGGAAACTTAAAAACCTACTACAAAAGAAACCGACGGAATACAACTGGTACTAACAAACCAAATGTATTTTTCCATACATATTTACAACATACAACTAACTCTAGGTATATATACTCCCAGCAGCTTCTAGACATGCATCTAACTCTGCCTCGATCCACTCTATTAGTCCAACTTGAGACCTGACCCATGAAATGAGGTGTCCAAGATAATACCATTGACATGAGAGACTAACACCCAATATGTAAATATGATTATAAAAAACTGATATGATGCATGCAACGTGAGATGACTGGGGTGACTGGTCAACTAACAAGTCCTGATCATACTAGTCTCCAATGAGTATGTAGTACAACATGGGAAACCGAGCCCTACATAACTCACACACTCGTCTAGACCACCGTAGTATCAATCTCTGCGCATTGCGGTAACTCTTGATGTCAAACATTAATAACAAGGATAGAGTTGAGCGACCCTACGAGAAAGGCTATCTCGAAGGAGATATGGCTCAACGTGTATGTGCACATGAAGTATGTATGTAAATTAGTAAAACATGTATCATGTCACATAAATTCAATATATAAGCATTCATACCTAGCTAAAAATCTCAGTCAGTACTTACGTACCTCTAGTAATATATCAAGTCTAATTAAAGTATAGGTTCCAGGCCTACATTCAAGTAATTATCATATCACTAAACATGTTTTGAAAGCCTTAACTATATAACAAATACTTCTATATTTAAATAGGATTCTCGGACCATACCTTCTTCCGTCGTCAGCCCGTTTATGTCGATAACCTAGTTTCTACTCATACTTTGATGTTATTCTAGAAGCACCTCACTATCATCGTTAGGCCCTATATTTATAGACTAATAAAGAAGGGAATTCAGTGAATTGTGCCTCTGAAATGAACACACGATCCCCTATTTATAGGCAGAATTTGGAAGATCCGAACTAGAGTTTGGACATTCCAAACTTTACATGTGTGTCATGTTTATGGATGCCCGAGTTCAGACGTTCTGAACCCCTGTTCGGACCTTCTGAACTCAGCATGCCGAGATGAATCACTGATGCTCAAAATTCCATGTGTACGGCAGACTTCGAAAGCTCCGATCACAGCTTTGGAAGCTCCGATCCTTGAACGTGACTTCATTTGCTTACCTGGATGCTAGAGATTAGACCTTTCGATACGGTTCAGACCTTCCAAGCTGTTCCTCAGCTTCCGAACTGTAAGGCCCAAAAAATATTAAGTTATTAATTTATGTAATTAGATATTTAAATTTCGGGTCGCCAATAGTTAATTTGAGGATTTACGGATTTTAAGATTTTAATATCCGGAATTCTTAAATTAAAATAAGAAAATATTTGAATTGAATATTTATGGGATTTAAGATTTAAATTATGAGTTTAAATATGAAAAGGATTAATTTAGAAACAAAGAATTGAAGAAGGATCGATTTGTAAATATTGAGAAGTTCAAGGACTAAAATGCGATAAGATCCGAAATGATTTAATTTTAATCCGAGAATATTTAGTTTGAGAATATTTAGAGTTTAGAATTAAATTCTATTATTCTTAAATTATTTAGGATTGAAATTGAATTAAATCGCTTGTCCGGGGACTAGTTTGCAAATAGGCCAAAGTTCAGGGACCAAAGTGCAATTTTCTTTGCAACTTGCCATTTAACGTGTAAATTGTAGAGAATTGGTAGCGCTTAGTCGTGTCGCGCCCAAATTAACCCAACTCAGATTAAACAATTAAACATGTAGTAGCGAGAGTAGGGATTGTTCCCACGAGGAAAGTGAAATTTATTTGTGTTCTTAAAAATACTGAAAATAAATAAAAAGGGATTTTTTAGATTTGAGATTAACTACTGAAAATTTTTAGCAATCAAAATTAAAATTATCACCATCATGCAAGAATGAAAATTCAACTAGAGAAATCAATAAGAGACGAGACTTGGTATCAGTCGACTACACCCTTGATATTTACTCACTCAATCATCGATTTTCTAAAAATAATTAATCCTATCAAATATTCATCATTGAAAATCAAATTCCTGTTTCACCTTAATTTTAGATAATTAGAAAACAGCATTCTAAATTAACCCATACCAATAAATTAACCCGGATTCCAGCGATCTAAATTTAAATTTACGGTAGCATTCAAACTAGTAAAACTGACGAACCTAAACAACACAAACAACAGCGGTTGTATTTAGCCTAGTCAAGAATTGACCCTACGATTTAATAAGTTCAACAACATAAAATATCAAATGTAGTTGCTTCGCAAATTAGTTAATTCAAACAATTACGGATTTGAATTCTAATTTAGCTATAGTTTGTATAGCAAAATCCTAAGATGGACAATCCTAAAATTTCGGACACAAACATGAAATAAAACAGATCAAATATTGATACTTAATAAGAATTAAACACTGCAAATCGAATCTCATGAATAAATTATATCAAGGTTTCGTATCCCTCAACCAAGTATAAAATTTTAGCTACTACGATTCATCAAAAATTCAATAAAAATTCAAAAGAAGAGAAGAAAACTTGAGAGAGAGATAAAAAATAAAACCTAGCAGCCAAGAGAGAATGTCAAAGTCTGATAACAATCTTCCCAAAACGGAATTAAAAGCCTAATAAACCCTAGAGTATAAAATAACAAAGTTTCCAAAATTATAAAATTATTCCCGAATAATCGCTCGATAGGTAAACATTGGCCGATCGAGCGAGCCAAAATTACAAATCTATTGTCTTGCAAAATACGTGTGCCGCTCGATCGGTAAGATGTTGCGGATCGAGCGGCCACAAATCCAGCATTTCCATGACTCCAAAATTCCGTCCAAGTCCGCCAAAATATATGACCTAACCACAAAAATCGGAGAACAAATCATGCAAACACAGAAAATAAAATACGAACCAAATGCATAAATAAAACACGTAAACTATTGCAAAACAACAACAAAATGACACTAACAAATGCAATAAAAACATAACTATCAAACTCTCTCACACTTACTCCTTACTCGCCCTCGAGTAAGTCATGCAAAACAAAATGAAACAAAGCAAATACATAAGTGACCGGCTAAATCGGTGTGAATAAATTCTACTGGAAAGCGTACCAGGTCAAGTAATAGTAAAGTGGACTGAAAGTCCAAGTATCGATCCCACAGGGACTGTAGTCAATTCTCAAGAATTAATTATTTAGCTTAATCTAGACAAAATCATAAAAGCAATTTGATTTAAATAAAATAAGAAAATAAAATAAAAACTGCTTAAGAAATAAGAATAAAAATAGCTAAATATGAAAATAATTAAAACAAAGACAACCAAGACACACGTAGGTACCGAACAAATCATGTAACATGTAGTCGATTCAGGACTCAGATTTAATCTTAATTCACGGGAATTCTTCTAATTTGTTCAAAGGACTATTTTTAGAACAATCAAACCTATTCAAATATTGACGGATTAATCTTTCGTAATTCTAATCAAATTTGAATGCATTAAATATTTGTGAAAATTTAGTTTACACCCAAACCGCACACTGAAACCAAATTCTATTTCTAGTCGGTTTTACAATATGTTGATTATCAAAGTGATCAAAATCGAAACCTCCTCTGTCGACTTGGAATCAATTAACATGCAAGCAAACAGTTGATCAGACTATTCACAAGACAAATATAAATCTGACAATCAATAAAATAAAATCAACTCTGAAAAATCCCAAAAAAACATCCAAATTTTATACATGAATTTGTTCGGCCCAATCACGTTGTCTTGGTTGAAAATAAACTACTCAATAATTAAAACTAGAATTAAACAAAAATTAAAAGAAAAAGAAAAGAGAAAGTGCAGAAATCTCTTCTCTTCTCCAGCGGCCTTGCTCTGGTTGTGCGTCCAAAAATCCCTGATGAATCCCCCGTTGTGTGGCTTTTATCTCCTATTTATATGTTCTAAAAAGCCCAAGAAAAAAAGCCCGAATAATAAGAGATTTTAATTCTGAAAATTATAATTTTTTTGTGATCTCGACGTGAGCGAGAGACTCTCTGTTCCGAAGATTTCTGCTCCCGTATTTCTCGCTCGAGTGAGCACAATCTCTCGCTCGAGCGAGCATGTTTCTGCCCAAAAAACTAATCACACACAGACTTGATCATCGCATCCTTGCGCTAACATTTAGCGCTAATCTCTTCTCTTCCATGCGCATTTGCGCAACTCCTAGCGCGGTTCCCATCTTGTTTGTGCAGCACCTTGCTTGTTTGCACAACATTGTTGCGCGTTTGCGCAACATGTAGTGCAAACAAATTCGTTTGCACTGCAAACGCGCTTCAATTTCTTCTTTTTCTTTTTTTTTTCTTTTTTCTTTTCTTTTCTCTTTTCCTCTCTTCTCTTTTTTTAAATTTCTTTTTTCCTACAAATAGAACCCGGAGAATGAAATGCACACAAATACAATAAAACACATAATAACACACAAAATAATATGAATGCACACAAAAAAAACATAAAAATATCACGAACTAATGCATACAAAATGCACTTATCAATAAGCAAGAATGAGCATACACAACATAGCCTCAGAGAAAACCACTGTCATCTAAAACAAGTTCATAGCTATTCTCAATCATCAATGATACACCTTCAGTCGAATGTGAACGTGTGTGTGTGTCATGTTATCCCAATTACATGCAACTTCAAAAGACAAAGCTTCAAGACTGTTCACCGACCTAAAACAATTCAGTGTAAGCCTCACAATCCAGAACCCTCCTCTCAACAATCCTTCAAAACAACACAACTTTCTTGAGAATAATTACACACCGTCGGATTTTGCACCCGACATTTTTAAAAGTCCCAATAATTACCCGCATACTTAGCTATAACTAGATAGGATTCGAATTTCAATCCTCTCATCTATAGCCCGGATGGAACTACAATCCCATTAAGTCCGCAAACTTAGCTATGAAATAATGAATAGAATTTCATTCACATTTCAAGTCCGGATGGAATTAAAAGTTATTTATTTTTTCTCAAAAGATTAACCCCATGTAATCCGCATACTTAGCCACAAACAAGATGAATAGAATTTCAAACATCTTGCTCGCAACCCGGATGGAGTTAATTGGTTTCCAAAAATTGATTTTCCTTCTTAAAACAAAAATATTTTAGGTGCGCCCAAGAAAGTATATGCCACAGCAAAGAAATCATCAAAATTCAAGAAATATCATGTTCCACAAACACCTATTGTTGTGCAATGGTCCAACAGATATTCACAATATCTAATACATCGTTACACTTCACCGGTTAAACATGCGTGCTTAAGAATATTCAACAAACAACCTACGGTTCCTCAAATAAGATCAAGAGTGAAAATTTTTCAAAAATTGTGCATTTTTTTTTCAAAGACCTCATCATAGGCTAAAATCTCATCCCCAACTCATGCATTCGAACAACACAAACGACAACAACAATAATCAATAACAAAACAAGATAATGCAGTACAACGAAATGAAACAATATGCATGCAACTCCCCCACACTTAAACAAAGCATTGTCCCCAATGCATCACAACCCAAAACACAACCAAACAACTAAAAAAATGCTATGCAAACAAAAGAAAAACAAAACTTTCCTGATCTAGTGGTCGGTGTTGTCCTCCTCTTCAGCCATCGGAGGAACGACAGGAGCGGTATACTGGAACGGGTAAGGCGGTGGATACGGCAGAGCAGCAGGAATGGTGGAGATATCGACACCCCAGTGCAAAGAAAGACCCCTCATGAGAGAGTCAAGAGCTAGAGTGTTATGAGCCACCGCAGTATTAAATGCATACTGATGATGAGAAAAGGCGGTTAACTCGCGAATAGATTCAGCCTGGGATCAACGATGAGGTGGAGGTGGCCTTGGCTGTGCTGGCGGTAATTGAAAGTGACCGTCCCTTATGAAATGCTTAACACGATATGCCCTCTTGGTTTTTATAAAGGCTGCGTCGATTTGTCGCATAGGTGGCAGCCAGTCTTCATCGCTACGAACGGTTACTCCGGCGCGAATGCACAAAAAAGTGATGATCATGGGAAAGTAGAGACCCACGGTGACATTAGTGATCGACCGATGAATCTCGCTATGAACGACGCACCCCACATTGACTGGCCACCCCATATCAAGTGCGTAAAGAAGGAGAGCGCGCTCAAGATTGACCTCGCTAGAGTGTAAGATCGACATCAGACGCCTAGTCACAAAAGCGTACCAAGAAGCAGGAAGCACAAGTAAAAAACGCTCTTTGAAATTCAAAGAAGAAACTGGGTCACTCCACGCAGCTCCAGGATATGTCAATTGAAGGAGTTACTCATCCAAATCCGGGTCAATTTTAAGGCTTTGATAGAGAGAATCATCAACCTCCGGTATTTCAAACAAAGAATTCAACTCATGGGGCAGAAAAGAAATTAGTTTTACCCTAACAACCGCTTTGCTATCCGTCCTTTCCGCTGCATTGGCATAAAATTCACGGACAATCAAAACTACAACGGGAGGAGGTTGAGCGCAAAATCTTGTCCAACCACGCGCTTGAATAATGCCAAAAATATCACTATCACCAAATTCTAACTCAAAGCCGCGCTCGTGAATGGGGGAATGATTTACCTTGGCGTGATCGTAGCGATCACGTGCCGCTTGATTCACAAAGTGCTCGGCGGTGTTGGATGAAGAATGAGTCGAGCCTTGGCTAGAAGATTCGTCTGTAACTCGAATGTGTTTAGGCCCCATGGAAAGTATGAAGATGACACCGAGAGTAGAAGAGACAATAAGTCGAACACTTGGTGTGCGAACAAAATCCGGTGACTCCTTGAAGAAGCGTGAGATCAACAACCGAAGATGAAGTCCAGTAGAGGTGACTGATAAGATGGATATCCCGAGGAGAATGATCGGCGATGGGAAAATCAGTGAGATGAAAGAATTGGCGGCGTGAGCAAATTCCCGAAGAGAGAGAAGACCGGAAAAGATGATCGGAGATGAAGGTGCCCTGAGATTCGTGGTGTTGCTTCCGATAAATTCCCTGTGAATTAAGAAGAAGTAGATGAGAGAAAATATGGAGGAAGGATTTTGGTGTTTTAGGGATTTAAGAAAATAGAAGAGGGAATGAAAGAAAGAAGGAGAAGTCTGCGATTTTAAACAAGAAAAACGCCTCTCGCTCGATCGGTAGGATGTGACCGATCGAGCGAGACAAAAAAACAACTTACTGTCCGGTGTGAAAAGACGCCCGCTCGATCAGTAAGATGTGACCGATCGAGCGGGACAAAAATGATCATCCTACTACCTGTGCAAAACAGCACTCGCTCGATCGGTAGGATGTGACCGATCGAGCGAGCCAAAAAAAACTTTTCAATTTTTTTTTGGATTTTTCAACTTTCCGAAAAAAAACAAAACAACCAAAATCAAAACAAACCAAAAAATTAAAATCAAACAAAACGAAAGTGAAAGAAACACTGGGTTGCCTCCCAGTCAGCGCTAAATTTGCAGTCAATCTATAGCTCGACTGCATGTCGCGATTTAGTCGAAATTTGGCGGAGCATCTAGAGTGATATCATGCTCGTCCCCTCCGATGTTCTCTTGGACTCCTTCATAGTAGAGTTTAAGTCAGTGACCATTCACCTTGAATGTCTTGGATGTGTCCAAACTTTGAATTTCGACTGCACCATGGGGAAAGACATTAGTAACAATAAACGGATCATTCCAACGTGAATGTAACTTACCTGGAAATAACCGAAGTCGTGAATGATAGAGCAAAACTTTCTGACCGACTTCGAATTCCCGTCTAGAGATCATCTTGTCGTGGAAGGCCTTTATTTTGTCCTTGTAAATCTTGGAGCTGACATAAGCATAATTGCGGATCTCTTCCAATTCTTGCAACTGCAGCTTCCGATGCTCGCCACTCTCATCCATCTGCATGTTGAAATTTTTTTATAGCCAATTAGGCTCGATGCTCCAATTCCACGGGCAGATGACATGGTTTTCCAAAAATCAGTCGATATGGAGACATTCCAATCGGCGTCTTGAACATGGTTCTATACGCCCAAAATGCATCATCCAAATGCAAGCTCCAATCCTTTCTTGTTGGATTCACTATCTTTTCTAGGATGGACTTGATTTCTCTGTTTGATACTTCAGCTTGACCGTTGGATTGTGGATGGTATTCAGTAGAGATCATGTGCATCACATGGTACTTTTTAAGCAAACTAGCCACAGTTCGGTTGCTGAAGTGTGTTTTTCTATCACTGATGATGGCTCTTGGAATCCCAAACCTAGAGAAAATGTTATGCTTGATAAACTCTACAACAACTTTAGAATCGTCAGTACGGGTGGCCTTTGCTTCCACTCATTTCGAGACATAGTCCATAGCAAGTAATATATAAATAAATCCATATGAACTAGGAAAAGGCCCCATGAAGTCGATGCCCCAAACATCAAAGATTTCACAAACTAAAATAGGTTGCTGGGGCATCTCCTTACGTTGGGAGATATTACCTGTCTTTTGGCATTGAGTGCACGACTTACAGAACATGTAAGCGTCTCGAAATAAGGATGGCCAGAAAAATCCGCAATCTAACACTTTTCTTGATGTCCTTTTCGCTCCAAAATCCACATGCATAAGAATGACAAAACGTGAGGATAGGGATTACCTCGCTTGCGGGTACACATCGACGTATAACTTGATCAGCGCAGTGTTTCCACAAGTATGGATCATCCCATACATAATATTTTGCATCGCTCTGTACTTTGTCCCTTTGCACCTTCGAAAATTCAGAAGGAAACCCTTTAGTCACTAAATAATTAACAATATTTGCATGCCAGGGTAATTCGGCGCTTGCTGAAAATAATTGCTCATCGGGAAATTCTTCTCGCAAATTCAGCTCCTCATCAACATGAACTAGGCGACTCAAATGGTTAGAAACTCGATTCTCGGTCCCTCTTTTGTCCTTGATTTCCACATCAAATTCACTCAAAAGTAGTATCCATCTTATCAGCCTTGGTTTTGCCTCCTTCTTCTCCATCAGAAAGCGAAGAGCTGCATGATCAGAATAAACAATGACTTTAACACCAAGTAAATAAAAGCGAAATTTTTCTAATGCAAAAACTACAGCTAAAAGCTCCTTTTCAGTGGTGGAGTAGTTTCGTTGGGCATCGTTCAGGATACGCGAAGCTTAGTATATAGCATGCGATGCTTTCCCAACTTTTTGGCCTAAAACAGCGCCAACTGCATAGACACTGGCATCACACATGATCTTGAATGGCTTGCTCCAATCCGGTGGTTGGATTATTGGTGCAGATGTCAATGATTCTTTGAGTTTGTCAAAAGATGTTTTGCATGGTTCATCAAACTCAAACGGGACATCTTTTTGCAACAGCTTGCACATGGGGGATGCGATCTTGGCGAAGTTCTGAATGTACCTCCTGTAGAAACCTGCATGGCCAAGAAAAGAACGCACTTCCCGCACACATGTGGGATAAGGGAGAGACTGAATAATATCAATTTTAGCCTTATCTACCTATATTCCCTTAGATGAAACGACATGCCCCAATACAACACCTTGCCCAACCATAAAGTGACATTTTTTAGAATTTAAGACCAAGTTGGTTTCGACACACCTCTTAAGGACAAGCGCAAGGTTAGACAGACAGTTTTCGAATGAATCACCATAAACAGTAAAATCATCCATAAAAACTTCTAAGATATGCTCAATGAAATCTGAAAAAATACTAACAATACACCGTTGGAAAGTGGTCGGTTCATTGCAAAGTCCAAAAGGCATCCGTCGATATGCAAAGGTACCAAACGGGCATGTGAATGTTGTCTTTTCCTGATCCTCTGGCGCAATAGCAATCTGAAAATAACCAGAATATCCATCAAGAAAACAATAGTAAGGGTGAAACGCTAACCTTTCAATCATTTGATCAATAAAGGGTAAAGGAAAGTGATCCTTTCGGGTTCCGGCATTCAGCTTCCTATAATCAATACAAACCCTCCACCCATTTTGAATATGGGTGGGAACTATCTCGTCATCCTTATTCTTCACCACAGTAATTCCGGTTTTCTTGGGGACCACTTGGACCGGACTGACCCACTGACTGTCAGAAATTGGGTAGATGACCCCAACTTCAAGTAGTTTCAGAATTTCAGCCTTTACCACCTCCATCATCGGTGGATTCAATTTTCTTTGCGGCTGACATGAGGGATTTGCTCCTTCCTCCATCAAAATTCGGTGCATGTATGTGGAAGGACTAATTCCCTTGATGTCTGCTATAGTCCACCCAATAGCAGTCTTGTGCTCTTGCAGTACTTTGACTAGCTGTTCTTCTTGGTCGGCTTCCAAACTATTGGAGATGATGACTGGTAATGTTTCTCCTTCTCCAAGGAAAACATACTTAAGATGTTTTGGAAGTGTCTTTAGTTTGACCACTGGTGCCTGCAAAACAGATGGAAGGCGCTGAGTATTAGAGATTGGTAAAGATATGTAAGAAACATTACCTGACTGAGGTAGCTCGGGTGAACTATTCAGAATTCCCTCAATCTCCCTCACTTCTTCGCTGAATCCAATTCCATCATCCTGCTGAATGGGTACAACGAGAGCCACCTCTAGATCATCCTTTCCTGCATACTCACAATAATCTTGTGCCAAGTAATCCACAATATCAACAAAAAATACACAATCATCACTGTCAGGAAATTTCATGGCATCATAAATATTAAATTTCACAACCTCGCCATCAAATTCCATAGTGAGTGTGCCACTGTGAACATCAATTTTAGTAATGGAAGTTTTCAAGAATGGTCTGCCTAACAAAATAGGACTATTATGATCACCATTTTCCATGTTTAGTGCATAAAAATCTGCAGAAAATACCAAATCATTCACTTGCACTAACACATCCTCCACTATCCCCCTAGGGTATGCATTAGACCTATCAGCTAATTGAATAACAATTTCAGTTTTGTTCAATGGACCAAGGTTCAAGGATGCATAGATAGAATATGGCATAACATTGATTGATGCTCCTAGATCTAACATGACCTTCTCAAGTCTAACATTCCTTATGGTGCATGGGATAGAAAACATACCTAAATCCTTTCATTTTGTGGGCAATTTTTGTTGGATCACAGCAGATACGTTCTCACCAAGTTCCACTTTTTGACAACCCTTCAGTGTCTGCTTCCTCTTTGCTGTGCACAATTCCATCAAGAACTTCGCGTATCGAGGTACCTGCTTAATAGCGTCTAACAACGGAATATTCACCTCACATCTACGAAAAGTCTCATACAGATCCTTTATCCCTTCATCTTTTCTAGACTCCTTAAGTGCTAAGGGAAAAGGGGCAACATGCTTATATTCAGAAAGTAGAGGAAACTTACCTCTTGCCGCCTCTTCCTTGGATGCTTCTCCATCAGTCGCCTTTGGTTCTTCTTGTGGCTTCTCCTTGGGTGAAGCCTCCACTTCTTTCTCCTTGATCTTCAACTCCTTCCCATTCCTTAGAGTGATTGCACTTGCGTTTTCTCTTGGGTTCAGAATTGTTTGAGATGTTAAAGCATTGGAATATTGTGCTTCTAACTTATTGATGGCGGTGGCGAGCTGTCCCATCTGGGTATTCAAGTTTTGAATACTTGCTCTGGTTTCCTGTTGGAAAGTTACAGTATTAGTGGCAAGCTCCTTAACAATATTTTCAAGAAACTCACCCGGATTAGGAATCTGAGGACGCTGCTGCTGTTGTTGATACGGTGGCCTAAAAGCTTGATTGTGTGGTGGTGCTTGAGGCCCCAATTGATTTGCTTGAGGGTTCCCATATCTCATATTTGGATGATCCTTCCAACCAGGATTGTATGTATTGGATAGGGATCATATTTCCGCTGTGGTGGTCCAGAAAATCCTCCAGTAGCATTGACCTGTTCAATCGATTCTTCTTGAAGTGTGAGACACATATCAGTAGCATGTCCCACTGCAGCACAAATCCCACACGTCTTTGATGTCTGCCCATTCCCTACAGCCATCTGACGCACAAGAGACGTCAATTCAATTAATTGTTGCTCAAGGAAAGAGACATTTACCTCGGTCTTTTTCTTTGGTACATGCTCATTCCTGATGGTGCCAAATTGTTGAGAATTGGCCTTCATACTCTCTATCAAATTCCTCGCTTGTACCGGAGTCTTGCCACAAAAACTCCTCCATTGGCCGCGTCTAGCATACTTCTGTCATGATGTAACAAACCTTCATAGCAAAATTGTATTAATTGATTTTCACTTATCTGGTGTTGCGGACAGCTAGCACAAAGCTTCTTGAACCGCTCCCAATATTCATGCAGTGATTCCCCGGAGTATTGCTTGATTCCATAGATTTCCTTCCGGATGTTCGCAGCTCTAGATGCTGGGAAGTATTTCTCTAGAAAGATCCTTTTCATCTCCATCCACGTTGTGATAGAACCAGATGGCAAGTAATATAGCCAATCCTTAGCAGCACTCTTCAAAGACAAAGGAAAGGCACTCAGCTGAATCTGCTCCTCTGTCACTCCATGGGGCTTCATACTCGTGCAAACCACATGGAATTCCATCAAGTGTTTATTCCTCACCTGCAAGACCATGAAAGAAGGGTAATAAGTGAATTAATCCAGATTTAAGATCAAAAGTAGCATTATTTTCTAGTGTAGGAAAAGTAATGCATAAAGGTTGTTGATTGGGGTCAGGGGTGCCCAATTGTCTAAGATTCAGGTTCGCATTAGCGGCCATCTCTTCTTCTGGAAAAACAGCTCGAGCAGCTGCTTCTTGTTGTTGTCTACGAAGCTCTCTCCTTCGCCTGTGCAAAGTTCTTTCAATCTTCGGGTCGTAGAGAAAGTCTTCTTCAGCAAAATCACCTGAAAGCATGAACAAGAGAGAAGTAGAAACAAAGAAAAGAGAAGAGAGTGAGATTAAACAAAGCAAAACAAAAAGAAATAGAACACAATAAATTAAACACCATCCCCGGCAACGGCGCCAAAATTTGGTAGCGCTTAGTCGTGTCGCGCCCAAATTAACCCAACTCAGATTAAACAATTAAACATGTAGTAGCGAGAGTAGGGATCGTTCTCACGAGGAAAGTGAAATTTATTTGTGTTCTTAAAAATACTGAAAATAAATAAAAAGGGATTTTTGAGATTTGAGATTAACTACTGAAAATTTTAAGCAATTAAAATTAAAATTATCACTATCATGCAAGAATGAAAATTCAACTAGAGAAATCAATAAGAGACGAGACTTGGTATCAGTCGACTACACCCTTGATATTTACTCACTCAATCATCGATTCCCTAAAAATAATTAATCCTATCAAATATTCATCATTGGAAATCAAATTCCTGTTCACCTTAATTTTAGCTAATTAGAAAACATCATTCTAAATTAACCCTTACCAATAAATTAACCCGGATTCCAGCGATCTAGATTTAAATTTACGATAGCATTCAAACTAGTAAAACTGACGAACCTAGACAACACAAACACCAGCGGTTTTATTTAGCCTAGTCAAGAATTGACCCTACGATTTAATAAGTTCAACAGCAGAAAATATCAAATGTAGTTGCTTCGGAAATTAGTTAATTCAAACAATTACGGATTTGAATTCTAATTTAGCTATAGTTTGTATGGCAAAATCCTAAGATGGCCAATCCTAAAATCTCGGACACAAACATGAAATAAAACAGATCAAATATTGATACTTAATAAGAATTAAACACTGCAAATCAAATCTCATGAATAAATTATATCAAGGTTTCATCTCCCTCAACCAAGTATAAAAGTTTAGCTACAACGATTCATCAAAAATTCAATAAAAATTCAAAAGAATAGAAGAAAACTTGAGAGAGAGATGGAAAATAAAACCTAGCCACCAAGAGAGAATGTCAAAGTCTGATAATAATCTCCCCAAAACGGAATTAAAAGCCTAATAAAGCCTAGAATCTAAAATAACAAAGTTTCCAAAATTATAAAATTATTCCCGAAAAACTACGCTCCCTCGATCGGTAAACATTGGCTGATCGAGCGAGCCAAAATTACAAACCTATTGTCTTGAAAAATACGTGTGCCGCTCGATTGGTAAGATGTTGCGGATCGAGTGACCACAAATCCAAAAGCTACTATCTTCAAAATAGAGGCGCCCGCTCGATCGGTAGAATGTTGCAGATCCAGCGGCGCCAAATTCTTCAGAAATTTTCAGCATTTCCATGACTCCAAAATTCCGTCCAAGTCCGCCAAAATATACGACCTGACCACAAAAACCGGAGAACAAATCTTGCAAACACATAAAATGAAATACGAACCAAATGCATAAATAAAACACGTAAACTAATGCAAAACAACAACAAAATGACACTAAAAAATGCAATAAAAACATAACTATCAAGAATTATCAGATTTCTCAGCCACATTCAGTAGGAAAACCAAGAGCAAAGGAAAGAGAAGGGTTTAAGCCATTTTTGACCTTTTAAGCTTCCATATCTTTCGATCCACCCAGTAGAATTTCCGATTGATCGTATATTTGCAATCACAGCTCCGAGTACTACGTTTTGACGTAAGTTTTATGAATTTCTACCATTTTTGAAATTTAAGATGTTGTTACGGATCAAGAAAAGATCGTCGTTTGAACATGTTTTTGATTTTTGAAAGATTTTTCATAATTTTGAATGTTTGGGGGCTGTGTTGAACGTGTATAGATGCTGAAGTGGTGATGATATAATGTTTAAATGATTGTATGAATGATGTTTGCGCTTTCGGAATTACCGACTTTGAACCGTTACGCCGCCGGTTTGCATTTTACTCCGATTTCAGCTATAGACTGAACGTAGCAATGAATATCAGATTGATAATGATATTGAGCATGGTTTACACTTCATTTTAGTTGGGAATGGAAGTTATCAAAGTCTAATTGACGAGTTTGAGTCATTTGAACAATCAAAGTTGAATCAAGAATTTGATCAACTATCAACTTCGACGAGCAAGCGTAGAATGAACAGAATTTTAGATACGTCATCAGATTTGAAGCTATAAAGCTTTAATATGTCAACACTACGATTGAAAGGTATGATTAGACATTATATATATGGGAAGAAAAACTCGAGATCGTTTTGATTATCGAGTTTCCTAAAATCACATACTTATCTATTTAAGTGCTCTTATGTGATTTACTTGTTATTGTTGCTTTGAATGATTATTGAATTGTGTGTTCAAGATGTTATCATTATTTGTATGATTTAATGCATCAAAATTATGTTGCATTCATCTTGACCCCTACCTAAAAAGCATTGAGTGACATGGGTTGTATATTCGCTTCCAGAGCTAGATGACTCACTATAGTTGCACCAAAGTCAGGAAAATTAAGATATTTGATGTCACCTCGATTGGGAGAGTCGGTGGTTAGTTAAAGATTTTATTCTCCGGGATCCCAAGAACCAAGATTTGATTATTATTAGACTTGATAGCCTATTCCTTGAAACATGCATTGCATTTATGCATTAACCTAGAGATTTTTATGGTTTAGAATATGCGTTTATAAATTATATCATGTTATTATATGTCATTCAAGATGTGAATGTGTTTGTATGCTTGGTATGATATGGCCATAGATGAACAGATATGCTATAAGACTTTAAGAATCGATTATGCTTCTATGATTTACATGTTATTACATGTTTTGTGACTTAAGATTATTATGGAATATAGATTCAATATTCTTAAATGATGTATATGCATGTTGTTCATACTGAGATGTATTTATCACCGGAGTTATCCGGCTGTTGCTTTGTTTGTATGTGTGCATTGCATCAGGTTTGGGAATGAGCGAGTCAGATGTGGCTTGGATAGCTCGAGATTGAGAGATTTAGCACGTGGTGACTCGGGTTTAAGAAGTAGATTGTGTTGTTAACCTTGTGATCTTGAAGCATTAGAATGGTTTGAGAACTTAGATCTAGACTTGATCTTGTTATATTGTACTTTGCAAACATGTATCAGATGTTTATACTTTAAGAAGCATGCTCTACTTTGTTTCTTGTATAAAGATCATCTTAGATTTGATTTAAGATGATTAATGTTGGTACACATCAGAAATGCATGGGACAGCTCTATTTAACATGCTAGTAACTTTGAACTTTGTTGTAGTCTTTGGTAATTTTTGTAAATTTTTGCACCGACCCATCTTGGGAGAATGAGCATAACTGTTTACTTAAAATTTTGATTCGAGTGAGGTCAGCGGCATTGGAAATCTAAGACAGAGATCTACAACTTTTATTTTGAGCATGTTTCCAAATTCTATGTGCATATGTTCGGCCAGAGCTGCTCTCACTCGAGCGCATGTAGAGGTCGCTCGAGCGAGGCACTAGTTTTAAAAAAAAAAATTTGTTGTTTAGTTAGTTGCTTACTTGTTCAGATTGGATATTGTAAGCCATGTTGTTTAATTACCATGTTGCTCGAACCAACCCATGCACACTTCATTGCATAGGTTCTTGTAGATTGGGACAAAACCACTGGTGGGTGGCGAGACCCCTGAGGAAGCGGAAAATTGGCTGGAATGGATGGATAATATTTTAAAGCTTTTTCTACTCCGAGGAGCAGAAGATGGAGGCCATGAATTTTTTATTGGAGGGACGTGCGAGAAAATGGTGGAAATCCAAATATGCCCAGCTACTTCTGGAGAAGGTCAGGTACCATGGAGGATTTTCATCAGATTTTTATAAAGTTATATTTTCCTCCAACTCTCTGACAGGGAAAATTCATAGAGCTATTGAACTTGCGACAAGGCTCTAACACCATCAATTAATATCAATAGAAGTTCATCGACTTGTTGAAATTCTTCCCCCACATCAATGTAAGTTGTGAGGCCAAATATTATCGTTTCCTACCTCAACCAAGATATCTTTGATCAGGTCACTATCTGTGATGATCCGACATTTTACGAGACTCTGCTTGTTGGACCCTTAGTTTTGGTGATTACAAACCAAATTGCTATACATTGTAAAATATCTTGAAGACATTCGACAGCTCAAAAGATGTATAGGGACTGCTTGAATACATTCGACTGCTCAAAATATGTTTCGGGACTGCTTGTAGTCATTTGACTGGTCAAAATATTTATCAGGACTCCTTGATGTCATTCAATTGCTCAAATGATTCAAAAGAACTTTCGGGACTGCTTGAAATGATTCGAATTCTCTACAGAATTTTCAACTGCTTTTTATGGCTATTTATTCAAACAGCTCTAAAGAAACCATATAACAGTTCAAGTCAATAAAAGGATAAACAGTCAGACTGTCAACTACATTAAAATCCTAAAAAAATCAACTGCTCAAAAAGGCTAAGATTTACTTCGAAAAAAGTGTCGTTCGAATTCAAAATATTGGACAGGTATTAATGAAGATATGCAGAAGACTAAAAGGCGGTTTAGACAAACATTATGAGGATGGGTAGAAGACTAAAAGACGTTTGAGACAAGCATTTATGAAGGCATCCAGTCGAACTTTGCTCAAACTTTCTTATATATAGAGGATGATTACAAATAAAGATAGAGATTCCAGAACAACAATTTACAAGCTACCTAAAAGATTCTCTTAGCACTTTGCAAGAAATATCTTATCTTCTCACGTAGCCCACTCGTACAAGAATTATATTAGATCTTCTAAGAATAAAAAAAGGGCACATAGAGACAACTCTTAACTACACACCTCAGATTGTTTAATAAGAGTTTCTCATCTAATTGAACCTTAGGATTCATTCAAACAGCTGATTACTTCACTTGTTTTTTTCATTATTAAGACGTGTAGTCTTAATTTGTGTTGAGAACTAGGAGTTTTAATCTAGTCAAGGGATAAGTACAATGATTGGATTGGGTTGTATACAAATAATTTTATAAATCAAAGTCTTATGGTGAATTTCTTCCTTCGTGGAAGAAGGGGAGACGTAGAATCAATTTTCTTTGAACTTTCATATATCCTGTTTTATTTACTGCAACTGCTCATATATATCTTATTATATATGCCTATTTGATATAAAGAAATCTCAAGCATTTGGATTGTTTATCCACACTACTATTGTAGCTCAAATTATTTTTGAGGTTAAAGGAACTAGTCTTAATAGCTAACCCTAGCAAGAATGTACGCGAATAATTTTAAAAATCGTTGAAATATTATAAATGTGTATTCACACCCTCCTTTTACACATAGATTTGATCCTAACAAATGATATCAGATCGGGATTTTCTTTTACCGCTGATATATTCTCATATTATAAATGGAAACTTACTTTAACAAGATCTCTATTGTTTCCGAGGATTAATATGATGATTGAAAAATTTGTATGCAGGCACATATCTTTGCACAAGATGAAAACATGTGGTATGTCATCACAAATGGCCCTAGATAATCACCAAAGTCAACACAGGTGCAACCATAACTAGCGGTGAACCTCAAAATGTGGAGAGGCACTTGTCAGAATGGATTGATGAGGAAAAAAGGTCAATCTTGAAAATGTAGCCAAAGATATCGTTTACAAAAATTTGGACAAGACTATGTTCAACAAGATCAAGACTTGAACAAATGGCAAGAAATCTGGGAAAAGATTACACAATTGTGCGAAGGGAATGATCAAACTAAAGAGAATAAGATCCTCGTGTCAATCCAAAAATTTGACAATGCCAAAATGAAGCCAGGAGAAACTATGGTAGAATTTGATGAACGTTTTAGCAGCATCATCTGTGGACTTGTCACCCTAGGTAAGTCCTATTCTAATCATGAAATTGCTATGAAAGTTATACGTGTTTTTCCCAGGGAATGGGACTTAAAAACTATAGTGATGTGAGAGTCGAAGAACTTAAGCAAGATATAATTGCACGACCTGTTGGTTGATCTAAATGCGTATGAGTTTGAACTGAGCATCCGCACTGAGGAAGAACCATCCACCTTTCAACCAACAAAGGCATTGGCTGCAACTACTGTTGCTTCAATTGTCGAAGAAAGTTCAAGCAAAAAATTGCTGAGCAAATCAGCAATGAAGCCATGTCTCTCTTCATAAGAAAGTTTGGTAAGTTCATGCGTAAAAATCAATTTAAATATACCAAATCTTACAATAAAAAAGACCATACAAGTGATGGTCCTACATGTTTTAGCTACTGAAATCCAGGACACTTTTCTACATATTGCAATAGGCAAAGAAAATATGAGAAAAGACGGCCCAAAGATGAAAGAAAGCATTCTAAAAATAAGGACCAAAAATTGCTTGTCGCTAAGGAAAGCAATAACAAATGGGCTGATTCAAACTCGGAATTAACCGGTTTTAATGAATCTTCTAGTGAAAATAAAGAAGAAAATTTCCAATGCTTGATGGCTAATGCAAAAATGGACAATGAATATCAAAGAGTTGAGGTTGTTAATTTTGGCTCATCTGAATTTACTCGTGAGGATTTAGTCACTTAATTACATGAGATGACAAAAGATTACATGAAGCTTTCACAGTCATTTGAGGAAGTAAAAGCAGAAAAAATTAACCTAAAAAATCATTCAAGTGAATCAAGTTGCTTGAAACAAAAGTGTTGAGTTCAGAAATGAAAGAAGTCTTGATTTTGATGATAATAAAATTTGTGACCAATGCCTTTGTCTAGACAAAAATTTGTAAAAAATTTATTTTGAAATTCAGTTTCGTGGTCACTACGGATCTGTTTGATAGAAAGATTTTTCTCATTCTCAATTCTTTTGACAAAAGTTTTGAAATAATCAAAGACATCATTTTTGTGGGCTAAAAACAATGTTCAAGTGAATCGTGAAAAATCATCCGCAATGACAAAAGCATAAAGATTTCCTCCTAGACTAGCGTTCCTAGAGGAACAACATAGATCGAGGTGGAGAAGTTCAAGGGGCATAGAAATGGATACAAAATTTTTGCTTTTGAAGGATTTTTTTTGTTTATTTTCCAAGTTGACATGCATCACAAATAGAATCTAATTTTAAATTAAACTTTGGCATCCCAACAACTAGATCAAGTTTAAAAAGTTTTTCAATGGTACTAGGACCAACATGGCATAATCGTCTATGCCAAAGAATTTTGTCATCAACATTTAATGATACAAGACTTTTTACATTTGAAAGAGATAAATTATTTAAATTAGAAACCTTGTAAACATTTTCACTTCTATATCCTTTAAAATTTATGGATTTGTCATTATTGAGTGATAGAGTGCAGTGTTGGGAGTGAATTTGACTTCATAACCTATATCGCACAATTGACTTATACTTAATAAGTTATATTTAAGTCTTTTCACAAGAAGTACATCATCAATCAGACAGGAGTTAGAAATACCTATTGATCTGATGCCTTCAATCAATCCTTTGTTGTTGTCTCCAAAGGTGACAATTCCTTTCTCCTTTGGTTTGATTGATTGAAGTAGCTCCTTGTTTCCCATCATGTGTCGAGAACATCCACTATCGAGATACCAAATACTTGAAGGCATGTTTCCTTTTCGTCCCTAAAAGATGAAGATTCAAGTTGATTTTTGGTACCCTTTTGCTCTTTGGGTCCATCATTGTTAGCAAAAGGATTAATCCTGGGCATCCACCTTAGATAAATTTTTTTTGTTATATTGATGTCTTAGGGATCTACACATAGACCTTCTATGACCAGATTTGCAACAATAAGTACATGTAGGAGGTGATCTCATCTTGGCTTTAGCTATAATACTAGCAAAATCAATCGATTTACTTTCATACCCTAAACCACCTTTATCAAAGCTACAACGTTGCTTGCATATGAGATTTTTCAATTTGTTGCTACTAACATTGAACTTATCAAAGGATTTTTCTAAGTGAGCTATATCATTTTTTAATCTTAGGTTCTCAAGCTCCTTAGATTCTAATTCATTTTTCAAACTTTTGTTTTCTTTTGTAAGTGATTTATCCATATCAAATATTTTGGTATAGACACATAATAACTCATCATAAGAGGGTATCTCATCATCGTCATCGGATACGATGTCATCGTCCTTTTCCATGAGACATATGTTGGCTTCCTCATCATCATCGTCACAGTCGCTTCAAGTAGTTATGAGTGCCTTCTTTTTTCCTTTGTCGGCTTTCTTTTGAGTGGAAATTCATTTGCATAATGACTTGTTTGTTGGCATTTGTAGCATGTTTCTTCTTTCCCAACCTTCTTGTCTTTCTTGAATTTGTTGTCTCACATGATTTTTTTGAATTTTCTTGCGAATAGCGTCATATCATCATCATCACTTACTTTGAATTGGCTCGATAAAGCTATCCCCTTAGCTTTGATATTTTCATCTTCCTTCTTGTTCTCCTTTCTAGTGGCTTCTTCTAGTTCCTGGATTTTTAAGGTCCCATGAAGTTCGTTGAGATCATAGGAGGCAGTGTTACCTTTGTTGGACTCGATGATCGCCGTTTTTTTTGCATCCCACTCCTTGGGTAGTGCTCGAAGTTCTCTTCTCCACACTTTCTTGGTTGGATAGTTTTCACCAAGTTGGGCAAGTTCGTTGATGATTTGAGTGAGCCTTCTAAACATGGTGTCGATGTATTCTTTTGTATCCATCTCAAAGGTCTCGTATTTGAGTTGTGGAAGATCAATCTTTGTTTCTTTCACTTGATTTGTTCCTTCGTGGAAATCTCCAATTTGTCCCATATTTCTTTTGTCGAGGAGCACATTGATATCCGGTGGTACTCGTTCATATCTAAGGAACAATACAAAATATTCATAGCTTTAGCATTTTGAGATATCAATCGCATATCCTCTTTTGAAAAATCATCCTTTCTTTTGGAATTTCATTACCATCCACTATTTTCATAGGGATGTAGGGACCTTTCACCATCACTTTTCATAGATCATAATATACGGATTGAATACATAGAGACATTCTATTTTTCCAATACCCGTAATTTATGCCATTGAAAAGAGGAGGACAATTTGTTGATTGTTCTTGAGCATAATCACTCGCTAAATTGGCCATAGAGCCTTTTGAAAAATATTCAAAATGTGGCTCTGATACTACTTGTTAGAACCTAATGGGGGAGAGAGAGATTTAGGTTCTAATGACAACTTTAGCAATTTAAAATGATTTTGCAAAAACGCAAGCGGAAGTCTTAGGGACAATAAAAAAATAAGTGCAGTAATAAATTATAAAGTAAATGATAGTAAATAAATAAAGCAGTAAATAAGAGATGATGTGTTTATGGAAGTTCGACGATAAATCGTCTATGTCTCCCCTTCTTGGTTAAGATCGATTAACCAAGATATCACTATCACTTCGTCTTGGCCTTAATGGCTCCAAGTTATCCGATACTCGTAGTCATGTACATTATACTATTGGATATGTTTGGTACATGTGATGGGATAATTGAATTATTAATAAGTTGAATGATTAGTTGTTGGATAGAGAAGGATATATATAATGTGTGATAAATAATATTGAGTTTGGTGTAATTTTAAAAAGTGGGATAAATTTGTTGTAAAAAATTTGGACAAATATATCCTTGCTTAAAAAAATTTATTTCGTTTCTTCACCCATAAACACTTAATCCCTATTTTTTTTATCTGCAAAAGACTACAAAGAGGGTGTGAGATCTGTGTTTGTTAGAGGAAAACACCAAATTATCACCAGTATTAGAAATGAGAAAAATGGATAATAATTTTCACGTACGAGAACTAAGATTGATGGTCTCTAGAAAATACAGAAGAAATGTACATGAAAACAACCAAACTTAAAAGCAAAGTGTATAATAGAATGATTCGCCCTTCTGAAAACAACAAATTCAGGATTTTATACGATGGCATAAAAGTGAGGCTTGAAGGAAAACCACTTGAATTCACAGCTCCATTTCTTCGGCGATGAAGTTTGTTTCTGTTGTCAAAAACGATTTTCAAGATAAAAAAAAACGAGCTTCTTCCTATTTTTGAAATTTTATTAACTGAGAAGAAAATAAAACATCAACGATTTTCAAGATAGAAACCCAAACAACAACCTTCCTCCAATTTTTGAAAATGATAAAAACCCAAACAACAACCTTCCTCCAATTTTTTGAAATTTTATCAACTGAGAAGAAAATAAAACATAAAATTTATCATTTTGTGACGCCAAATGCCTAACGTCTTTGAGGTTTTGATCATGATTTACCTCATTTCTTCCAACGGCATCTAAGGTGAAGGAGACGGCGTAATTTTTTTGGGTAGAGATTTTGTTAGGCTTTGTTTGGTATGAATGATTGAGTAGGCTTGTGTGGTGTTTTTGGGGCTAAACCTACGTTTGGTACATTTTTTAATAAACCAAGCCAATATCTTGTTGAAAGGACAAGGTGGTACAAAAGTGTGGAAAATAACCCTTGTCAACCCCATGTATTAACAATCCATATATTAATCATTCTAGAAGACAAAAAAAAATATATTAATCATTCTCCTTGTTCCAGAAATACCCTTCATCAGCCCAAACAAAAAAAATCCACCATTTCATTTTCATCTTCCCTTCCCCAACGAAATCCATGGTGTCAACACTACATGCTTCAAAGATCGAGCATACGTTGCCAAATCATTACGATAATCAAAGAAACATCAAAGGGGATAGTTTTTAAAAGATAATTAATTTTTTTTGACAATCGAGAAGATTGTTCATCCTGAAATTGCAAAAAAAAATTAACTGTTTCTCACCTTAATAAGCCTCGAGTTAAAATTCATCGGCTTGAGAGAAGATTGTATGGGACACTTCGGATCTTCCTCCATATCCATGATATTGATTACATTTAATTTGTATATGTGATTTTTTCAAGCACCCAAGTACCGAAGGAGCAGGACTCTGGGTTAGGGATGAAACTGTGGTTTCTCGCTTTTTTAAAATTATTTTTATTTTTATTAATTTTTTAAAAAAAATTATTTATTTTATTTAAAAAAATAAAGGGTATTTTGGTCATAATATCAAACTCTCCTTACTTAATCATATTCATAAAAATCATACCAAACATGTGACGCCTAAAATCCATAAATTAAATTACATGCCTAAATTAGTTTTAATGTTTAAATTCTAAAATTTATAGTAATTTAAAATGATTTAAATCTCCTTAGAATTTATCGGTTTGCTATTAAAATTTTAATTGCTTAAATTGCTTCAATTGGTGACTTCCGGCTTCGGCGCGTGGAAAAGGAAATCACGGCGGGAAAATCTTTTATTTTAAATTTAGGTGACCTAAATTCCTTGAGAGGTGAGGAAAATAAAATAAAAATCTTTATTTTAGATTTTTCCATTCAAGAAATCGCGTAAGCGCATTTTTGCGCGCAATTCTTTAAATTTTCCAAATTAGCATTTTTGGAACCGGACAAGTGAAATTTCATTCTTGGCATTTAAAATTTAGGGTTCTAGACTTAGATATTTAAATTAGAGGGAATTCTTCAAGCTAAAATTTTAAATTCAAAACTAGCACCTTTTTGTGGTCAAAAAGGTATCTTTGATTTGTCCTACTCTCACACACTCACACCTATACATACATACACATAATATATAACACACAAACTTAAACCATATCATTTTTAATCACTCAAGCCGCCTCTCTCTCATATCCTTTCCCCCTTCTCACGCCTCACTCCATTTCCTCCAAGAAAACCATCGGCCCTTCACTCCTCCTTCTTAGTCACCTTCGGCCGCCCCTTCCCAGCCTTGTGCCGCTGCCGTGCCGCCTTGTAGGTCACCTTAGGAGGTGTTTCCAGCAGCTGTTCCTTCTCCATTTCTTTTGGTTGCAATTTTGAGGCAAGAAATTCCTTTCTACTTTTAAAACCCAAGCATAGGTTATACGCTTCTTGAATCTTTCTTGTAATTTCGAATTTTTGGCAGATTTTTAGTGTAAAATGTGTGTGTGATTTCGGTTTTGGCAAGGGGTGAGGCATGGGGTGAACCTTTTTGTATAATGCATTTCCTAGCTTGCATATTGGAGTTTTGGGGTAATTTCTTGCTTCTAAGTGTAAAGTTTCATGTCTTGAACGAAAATTCAGTAGTTCCCTGTTGTGTTCGGCCCATGTGAATATGTATTTGATTGATTTTAAGTTGTACATGGTGTTAGCCAAGTTATTTGGTGGCTTTGCATTGAAATGATATAAATTGCTTTGAGTTTGTGGCGTTTAAATTGAAAATTTGGAGAAATGGATGAGAGGAATGGAGGGGCTGCCCATGGATGTTCATGGGTCATAAACATGTGTTTTGAATGAGGTTTGTATGCATAATAGGGGCTAGTCCTATAGAGTTTTTGTTGAGGTGTTGGGTTGGAGTGTTTGAGGGCGCCGGGTAATCGTATTGGGTGAAACAATTGTAATGAGTTAGTTTCGGGAAAGAGACTAGTTCAAGGGTCCTAGATTGACATTTAGGGATGTTAATAAGTTGCTTGGATGGGTTTTCGAAGGGTTAGAGCATGAGGAGTAAGTTTGAGTGGCCTTAGCTTCAAAGGTGTCAAAACAAAAAAAAATTTTACCGTTGCATCATGTCTTGAGAAATAGTTCTGGTGGGTTCGGTTTTATAGGCCTGGACAAGGGCTATCTCTGATTTTCTTAAATTATAGGATGTTAGGATCGTTTCGGTGTAAATTGGGCCTGTTTCGGATAAAAATCAATTGAGTTATGTACGTTTAGAGTGTTGAGAGCAGATTTTTCCCTTGTTTACGGGCTGTTCGGGTGTCTAAGTTTTTGAATTGGTTTGGACCATTACTAAAATGTAAATCCTGGTCATTAGAGTTTTTTAAGGTGTGTTCGAGGTGCCGGTTCGAATGGAAAGTCTTTTGGATTAATATAGGATGAGTTATGTATTTTTTTTGGCAGACCGCTCGAGTCGGGCCCTTGTGAACGTAGACTTAAGTAAAAAGGAGTAAAACTTAAGCCAAGGGTGATCCCCTACACTCCAATCATCCATAAAGATTTTTGATGTGCCATATTTTGAGTTTGCTTCGTTTACCTTATTCAACGCCATTTATTCGCGCGTGTGATTTCAAATTTACTTAAGATTCTAGTCCCGAAATCTTGTGTTAAAAGGATGTTTGTAAAGGATTAAATGTTGAAATGAGAAATTGTTGAATGAAAGAAAAAGTTAAAGAATGAAGTGAGTTGGTTGTGACTTGTACGTGCAATGTTGGGTCGGGGGATGCCCTGATTCACTTGCCAAATTACGTGTAGTACAAGGTCGAGAGACATCTCGGTTTCCCTACCAAATTGACGTGTAGTACGAGGTCGGGAAATCGAGAGCAATCTCGATTTTCCTACCAAATGGACGTGTAGTACGAGGTCGGGATAAATCTCGATTTCCCTACCAATTAAAGGGCAATGAGGGGTCCGGAGAAATCTTGACTTCCTTGCCGACATTTTGTACTATAGCCATCGATCGATCGAAATCATAGTCACAGTCGAGGATCCAAATTCAATAGTAAAAGTAAAGGATAAATTTTTCATGAATGTGTTTTCCATCGCATGTTGCCATTGTTCTTACTTCGGGCATGTCTTGACTTTATTCCTTTCGCGCGAGATTCATTAGTCTATTGAGCACTATTTTTAGTATTATGCATTATTTTGAACCCTTGCTGACTGTATTATTTAAATCTTGCTGGGCTTTTAGGCTCACTACTATGCTTGGTGCAGGTGAGCATTTGGATGAGGTTGCAGGGCAGGATTTCCAGGGCCTATAGGTGTTCGGAGGCACACCCTGACCGTTGCAGCTCTTTTCTTTCCGCATTTATGTTTATGAAATAATTATACTGTTTTGATTGTTGTTTCCCCTTTTCGTAGCAGGATGTGATATTCCATGCAATTTATTGTTGGCATGTAAACATTAAATACTTTGTTCCTTCGGTTGGCGTCGAATTATAGATACTATTTTGCATGCTTGTGTTTGTTGTTCACCTCGGGTTGAGGTTTATTTAAACTGAGACAGGTGGTTTTATTATTCAAACAAATAGGTAATGCCAAAATTTTTAAAATTTTTTGCATTTTCTTTATTTATTTAGACATTAGTAGTTTGAGTCGTTTCAAAACATAACACACTTTATCATTATTCATAACATATCTTCGTCTATCATTTTTTTAATCATTTATTTATTAATCATTCAACAATTCCATCATTTGAACCAAACGTTTGTTCTAGATATTCGATACAAAAGAGAATCCATAGAGAATTTTATAAAATCCAAATGTAGAATGCAAGTGAGTATGCTCAACAAATGATTTAACCTCCTATTGAATGTTAATCATCTTTAAAATAAAAATAATTCGTACGTATGAAGGTTATGACTTACGAGATGTGTATAATACGAAATTTAATGAGACGTTAACATGGGGCTAATTGCATCCACACCCCCTGTGAAAAGTCTAAAAGACATAAAACCTCATGTGTAAAATTAATAGCATGTTAGACCCTATGTTTTAAAAAAATTAGCATAAAAACCCCTATGAGAGGGTATAAATGTGCCCGAGTTTGTATAACATAGGGGAGAAATGTGCTACATTTTAAAAAACTGAGGGATGCATTAGCCTATTAATATTTCTTAAGGGGTTTTATATCTTTTAAACTTTTCACAGGGGGTGTGGATACAATTAGCCCCGTTAACATGAGAAACAAATTTACTAATTACCCATTTCGAGTAAGTTGTAGTTATTTATTAACAAGCATGATTTTGAAAGTTAATTAAAATATGAGAAGTGTAGGCTCGTTCGATGCTACCTTTAAAGGTAGTGCCTTGAACCACTCAACATTCAACACGTGGCAATGGACCTTGGTTTTTTTTTAAAAAAAAAACAAAAACAAAAATCGTGTCAACCATGGTAAACTAATCGCTTAAACCATTCTGATTTCTCATTTCTCATTTTTTATTCATTTCTCATTTAGATCTCCATCTTAATATGCGTTGTCACCCAAATTTCCTCCACCGACTCTGAGTTCGACTCTTTCTTTTTGCCACTCAAAAATTGTGTTTCAAAATAACTGCATTGATAACAAATAAAGTGCTAAAGTTTTTAATTTCAATAATAATAATTTATTAATTTATAAAAATAATATAATATAATACAAATACGTGTATATATAATATAATAAAATAACTTAATTAATTTTTAATTATTTTTATTTGAAAAATCAATATCTTTTAAAATTACTAAATCAATATATTTTTCAAGTTGAATCAACAATTGAAGTCATGTATGTTTGACTAATTAGATAAATAATTAAATTAATTATGTTTTTTTAAAGAACAAATTATGGATTTTTTTCTTTCAGTTTTTCCATAAAATTAATTTTTTGAGCTCACAATATGCACATATTAATTGATTTGTAAAGAAATTCAAATACCAAAACCAAAAAAAAACCTGGTTTTTCGGTTCAGTTCGGTTAACCGCAAAACCAAAACGAACCGAACCGAAAATCCAAAATCCGAAAACGAACCGAATTTTTGGTTTGGTTTTCGGTTCAAACCGAATTTTTGGTTTCGGATCGAATCGGGCGGTTATCCGAACCGTGAACACCCCTAGTTTCCTGTTTGTAGTGATCATAGTTCTCGTTAGTAAAATGTGATATCTTGGTTGTCCATGTATTTTACAATGTAGGCTAACATTCCAGCATTGAACTATATATTATGTGCTTAGTTTACTTTGGTATTATGTGATATATGTGTTGTGGGAAAGTGTATATTCATGCTAGTGATATGATCTTGCATATTGGCATCAAAATTTCCTATCTTGACACTATGAAATGGCAGAATTTTTTCTATGTTTCTTATGGTGCTCATGTGTGTCTCTCGCTCCAGTTTTGTGCTTCCTATAGATAAGTTTTCAACTTGCATACAAATTTATTCATTTGCTTACCAAGACAGACTGGTATCAAAATACAACCAACATATTAGCCAGATCTAACCTCAAAACCATTAGCTCAGACCTAAACTATGATAAGATCAGCACATATTTGAAAAATGTCCAGTGATATGAATATGATCGTTGGAATGTCATAAAAAATACATAACTTTTCCCAACAACTATATTCTTGTATATAACGTCTGAAGATGGCTGCCAAAAAATGTTGTTGCATAATCACATCAAGTTGAATACAACAAACTCCACATCTGCCAAAAAATGATGCTGCAAATCCTGTAATGCTACATTCCAAGAAACTCAGTTACAAGTCACTTATACAATAGATAAGATACAATAAGACTAATTAGCCCTCGTTTGAAGTTGTCTCTTTGAACCATGGGTCATTAGCCCTCGTTTGACGTTGTATCTCTTGGAAAACTCTACAACCAACCGCACTCAAAACCTGTTTATTGAGGACAAACACATATCATGTCGAAAGTGAGAAAACATATTATAGATGTCAAGACAACTTGAGGATCAGTCTTACTCAAAATAGATGTAGTCTTTTCATACTGAAAATTCATAGAAAGTACTTATAACAGATCAAAAAAATTCTTTTGATATTTCCAACAAAAATGTAATCCAAATTTCATTTAGAAAAATAGTAATTGTACCTCTGGAACAAGTTTCTTACAGTGACCACACCTTCTAACATATTCAGTTGTTAAGAAAGTAAAAACAGCAACTTCATTGCCAAAAAACCTCCATAAAAATGACGAGTTCAGTTAAGGAAGTAAAAACAGCAACTTACACCGATAGCATGATTCAAATAAAACCGATAGCATGATTCATTGGGAAAAAACCTCCATAACAGCAACTTCATCATTTACAGTTTGGCCTCTCAAAAAATAAAAATCCACCAAACCAAAAAAAGAAATAATAAAAACTGATTCAGCACATTATATATATAAAGTAAGACTTCGGAAAACATATTAGAGATGTCCGATCATACTAACTTTATATTTCTGCTTAAATAGTAAAGGCGGCGTATACCTCCACTTTATCGATGTTGTTTTGCACCATCCTTTCAGTTACCTTGATTATTTCCCTGAAAAATACGAGCACATTTGAGCAGAAAATAATTTTTAAAGATTTTCAATTACATTTGAAAAAGTTGCTTACTTGTGATGATTGAGGACCCCCAAACGGATATGGAAAAAAATTCATCAGATCACTTGAATAAAATTTTGTGTTTCCCTGCAGTTAAAATACCCAAAAAAAAAAAACACAATAATTGTGTCCACTAACAGCTTTGACAACACAAATAAGTACGCATAATGCACATATATCTCATGATTACTACCATTTTTTGGGAATATTGAGACAGATGTTGAGTGTACCCAAATGGATATTGAAACTGAGATGATGCTATTGTGATAGTGTCAAACTCGAGTGTTGTGACGACATATAATTAATTTATTGTGTATTGGTTGCATCTTGTGAATTTTCCCCCTTTCTTTTTGATCATTTTGAACCTAACGAGTCAAAGAAAATTAGAAACTTAGTGGCAGGTAAACCGTATCAGGAATATATGATTTATTCTTCTTAAAAACCACAAATATTTTTTTTGTCGAATCTCCAATTAACCGAAAGCATGAACTGATGTCATTAGTCACCAAAATAATTCATACTAATGCATTTTTATCCAGTTAATAACATGATTAAGATTATTTAATTAAATTATGTAACAGATTTCTCACTTAAAAAACCCCTTCACCCTTAACCCACGATCAGTTTTCATCACGCTCCTTGCACTCTAGCAAAAGATCATAAACTTAAAATTCAACTACCCATCCATCAAAACAGCGGAAAACACGCACTACACAAAAAACCCGGATGCCAAAAATCCCAAAAATCTAAAAACATCAGTTTTAACAACAGCTTCAACGACAAAATGAATTCCAGCAAACAAAGAGGAGATCTAACACGAACAAAGCAATCACATAACAATATATCAGTGCCCAAATGCATCTCCAAAAAAAAAAAAAAAACAAACGAAACATATTATGAAAATTACCGTGGAGGAGCCGTCAACCGTCGAACTTGGAGTCTGGGGCGAGAAGGAGGAACCGTTGACCGTCGAACTCGGATTTGTTTATGAAAGAAGGTGAAAACGTGGAGATGAAGGTGAAAGAGATCTCAAATGGTGTGCCTGTAGCCAAGCCGAGATAATATGAATCTTAAACTTAAGAGAAGTTTGGCCGAACAGCAGAGGTGGGGAAATAACATATTGAACGTTGAGTGGTTGAAGTTTTCAACTTTCGAAATTCGAAATGTTCAGACAGCCAGAGGTGTGGAATGAAGCGGGAGGAAATTTTCATTTTTTCAAATGTTCAGGCTTAACCATGGTTAGGCTTCCACCTTCTTTCGAAAAAAAAAATGAAAAAACATTGCAACGTGTCAAACGATCAATGGTCCACATCGACCAAGCCGTTATTTACATTCTAAAAAATATGTTAATAACACTACACATTGTCAGGTTTCCTTTGTGAATTTTCACAAGAAGAATCACGAAGATTAGTATGATGGGAAAAAGGTATCACTATGCTCTTGGCTGTGATTTTGTGATTTGATGTCTATTTAAGCATAATTTAGCATTATCAATTGCGAATTTATAATGGACATGATGTTATTTCGAACACAAGTTCAAGGATGACATGAACCTTTATTTTTCAATTTTCTTTTTCAGATTGTCTCCACCATATTCCAAACTTTAGTAGGTATCTTTCCCATCATATTCATAGTGCTATGGAAAATAAATATATTATGCCTATAATATGTTTGATAAAATGTCTAAAGATAATTATGCATTATTTCTTTTTCATTTTACATTATGGCTTTTTCCTGAGAATACCACAGTTGTAGGATTGATGATGATTTTCATAGAATAATGGACTGCAGTTACCTATATTCACAGATCTTCACGCTAAATTTGAAAGAAAATGGCAAAAATGCTTTAAGTTGTATGTGTTTTCCACCGTATTTATATGTTTTTCAATGCGTAGAACTCAAAATTCATTTATAGAACTCTCCTTCTGAAATTTTTTTTCTATGCAATCACAAGTTACTTTGGTTGGATAAAACATTGTGTTGATTACATAAATTGTTTTGAAATGCTAATTGCTTTATTGAATGTGTATGTAATGGGATAAGAGCGTAAATGTTCAATTTGGTGCTTAATAACTCTATGGTGTTTTTTTATTTTGGTTGAGTCAAAGGGCTCATGTTGTATATGCTAATTTATTTTGTCCAGTGATTATAATAGTCTATAATGTATGATTTCATTCTTATGGTATTATAGTTGTGATGTAAAAAAACTTATTTTGGTATATAAATTGAGTATCTTCAAATAGTGAAAACTTAATTCACATTGTATTATACTTAATGATATTTTTATAATACTAATAGTCATCTATCTGTATTAAAAAAAAATTATATGTTCTTTTGATTTATTAATAAACTCATAATACGAGAATATAACGGATTTGTGGTGGTTACTTTTATTGGTTTGTGTTTGTAGAACACTAAAAAATGGAGACCTCTAAGTACTTATTTTTCATGCAGGTCAATTCTTTTTCTTTGTATTTTGTGTTTTCTTTTAATTCTTTTTTTTTATTGTTTTGCTTTCTTTTATATTACATTTACATTGGTTCTTTGCTGCATCTATTTGTAAGTTTGTTCTAACATTCGAACACATACACTCACCCTCCTATAAGCATGTTATGGTTGGTTAAGGAAGGATTGGAGAGAGAAATTTTTAGGAAAGTGAACTAAGAGACATGAAAAATCATCCATTGCTATCACCGTGTTGTTACAAGTGAGTTTTTTTGTTTGTGTTCGTCACCATGGTTTCCCACAAAAAATATTAACGTTATATGAGACATGTATTTAGTTTTGTCCCGTTACAAAGATCTGTTGGATTTTTTGCTAGCTAAATCATGTTTTTCCCCCTAATTTATGTTTCTAATTATAGTGATGTCTTGGTTCTAGATCTATATATTGGTTTTGTTATGTTGGTTGCTGACTTTGCTTGCACATTTAAAGTAAGTTGTGACTTTTTCATGGTGGTCGGTGGAATGGATGTGGATGTGCTATACATCGATGTTGTCCCACGGTGGAATGGATAAAGAGAGATAGAGAGGACAATAGGCCATGGTTGTGACTATATCATTGGTTCAAGAAAACATATTTCAAAACACTGAGTTTGAAGTTTAAGTATGTATGGTTTGTTGTATATTGGAAGACAGTGCACAAGGTTAAATAGTTTTATAAGTTCATTGAACGTGCCGCATTTGGATGAGATTTTTCGATACATTGGACAATTCTCAACCTTTGATATGTGGATTTATCCGTGCTCATGTTGATCCCGTAATGCTCCTAAAACACTTTGGAAGAAACAGAGTTTGGAATTCGACAAGCCTGATGTAACTACGCATATACTGGGCTTATATTTTAAGCCGTTAAATTCATTGTTTTGATCACGATTAGACCATGCATTACTTAGTTATTTAATAATGGATTGTGATTTATGAGTATTGTTAGATGAACTTTGTGTTTTTGCCAACATGAATTTTTTTTGGGTGCATTCTTAAAAAGTGTTCAATTTTTTGATGTTCTTTTTATCTCCCATTGTTTTGTTTGTGTGCAATTATAGGCCTATTCTTTATATGCTAGAGAAATTCAGCATACTATCGACTGCTTATACCATTGAATTGCAAAATTGTATCTATTTTGAAAAATGTTATTTACTTTATATAAAAGTTGTATTATGGTCAAATGGTTATTTGATTGAATTGACTTGGTTCTTGACTAAATCTGTTAATCATCAAAATTCATATTACGTTGTGGTTATTATTTTACACACGCATTGCGTGTGCATCATTGCTAGTAATAATAAATTGCCATTAAAATTTTACATACAAAAAAATTTATTTTATATTTCAATAACTAAACTTTTATTAATTAAAATTTAACATTCTTAATATCGGGAAAATTATTTATTATTAAATATATAGAATAACAAAAAAAATGATCTTAAAATTTAAAATTATATACTTATCCTCATTATAAAAAAAATATTGATATTTTTTCATATTAACATATAAAATATCGAGATTTTAAAATTTTTATTACCAAAATTTTATAAAATTTTAAGAGAAAATACAAATATCTTAAAATTTAATATACAATTTTTTTATTTTATATTTTACGATATATTCTCCTTATTAAAAATAATTTTATAATATGAATATAATAAATATTAAAATTAAATTTTTTCTAATTTGTTTTTAATTTTGAAAATTTTTAATACAGGTATATTAACTATGATTTTGATAAAATAATATTTTATTTCAAAATAAATTTTTTTAGCAGTTAATATATTTTATAATATATATTATAATTAATTTAAAAGGTTAATTTTTTAAATTTATAATAAAAAATCAATATGATATAGAATTAAACAAATTAATAAATACAAAACATAACTTCTTCAAAAAATAATAATAATATTTTTTTGACAGGGAAAATAATAATAATTCAAATAGAAATAAAAGTCACGATTTGTTTTGTTTGTTTTAAATTTTAGTATATTAACAATTTTATTTTTAAAAAAGGTATATTAAGAAATTTAAGGTTAGAAAACTTATTTTTAAAATTGAAACTACCAATGAATTTACCAAAAAAAAAAAAACAATCAATTCAAGGGATCATTGGTAATATTAATTGCATAAAACTTAAAAATGGAGTGTGTGAATAACACTCCCATTAAATAGGTTTTCTCACTTGCAAGGCTCCACTGTTATAGCTGTAAATAATTTAAGTAATATTTGCATAAAACTTAAAAATGGAGTGTCAAATTCTGCAACTTACAGTGTGTTTGAATGCCTAAAAAATAGAATTTGGAATTGGAATTGGAATTGGAATTGGAATTGGACCAATTTTGTAAGAATTTCACTTAGTTAAATGAAATCCCATCAAATACCAATACCGTTTTGAAATTCCGTTTTGCCAAACACTAAAAAGATATTTTCAATTCCAAATCCAACCAAATCCCATGTAAATCCCTGATTTCAAACACAATGTAAGAGTTTCTTTTGTTTTGGCGTTAGACATTTTTCATGACTTACCTTTTACGTGAGTTGCTGATGATAGTAAATGTATATATATAGGTGAACAAGTTAGTTATATGAATAAATCAAGGGTTGGTTAGTTAATACCAGTTGTTGCCACTTCTGTTGGATGCAAACTCAATTATGGGTTTGTTAAATTTATTATACTTGGGGCCATTATAGTTCATTAAATTAAATTCAGATTTATAATTAAAAAATTTTTGTACTAGGTGACTACACTTAGTGGAACTCTCTCACAGTTTAATTATTCATCATCTTTGTTTTGTTTTTTTTGGGAGATATGATGATATGTCGTCCATATTCATACAAGTTAAGTGATAAAATGTATAACATAAAATTAAATGCTAAATCTACAGCACATTTCAAGTTTAATATTTGTAGATTGACATTTAACACAGAAGAAGTAAGAAAAATGCTATATAATATTCTCTTGCTGAACATGATGGATGTATTATTGGATATATTATTATATTATTCATTGCATATTAAAATTTATCAAACAAATATTATTAAGTTGTGTTTGGCTTGATGAATTTGAATGTGAGGGGATTTCAATTTAAAGCATTATTGATGGACCTGTCCATCCTGCCATCCAAATGGGTCAGCCCAACTTTTTTTTTTTTAAAAAAAAACAAAACAAATTGGGCTTCCCAACTTTTAACCCATCAAAAAAAGAAACAGGTCTCATTCTCAACTCTTTTAACCAAAAAATTCTACATCTCCTTTCAAACCTGTTGGCTAATTTTGGACAGCAACTCGCCGCGCGATATCCCCCAGAGAGATGGAACTCCATTTCTCCGCCGATTCTCCACCTCTTGCCGCCATCGCCGCCGCGAAAATTGCCGGTGTGTCTCACACATCAAATTCTACTCTTGGTCCCGGCTCTACACCAACTCTTGCCCTATCGAACGGGTTATTTCTTCTCTTTCTTATTGCAATTTTTTTAATTCATCTTTGATAATTGCTCGTCCGTAGGATCAGACAATATAGAAGTATATCTATTATTGTTATGATGAATGATTCTTGTTTGATACTCGCTTTTTCATTCAATTTAAGGATTGTGTTGGGACTTGATGATATAGAATTGTGTGTGATAGTGAATTTCCTCGTTTGTTTGTTTATGTTTTAGTGGTTTTGACTTTTGATTGAGTAGTTTTTTTGGGAATTGTGATCTAGGATTTACTGGATTTTGTTCTTGATTCTTCTCGATAACAGGAACAGACATGGATTATCATCCCCGACTGCCACCATGCTTCCCACCTTCAATGGCAACCCCAACAATCAACTCAACAACAACGGAACCAATGCTTCTACGCTCCAACAGGTCTTTCTCTCTGTTTTATCAATTTGTGTCGCTATCTTTGTGTTTTTTTCAATTTTTTGGTTAATTTTTTGCATCAGGTTATGGGAAACCCTGCAAGTTTTTGCCCCAATCCTATGCAAATTCGGCCTCAATTTCAAATTGGGGCGCTCAGTCCACAAATTGTCATGCCAAATTTCACCAACCCAAACGCCTACTTTGCTCCTCCTACCCGGCTTTTCCCCTTCCCACAAGCCCAAGTACAGAATTTCAGTTGTAGCAGTTTGAACCCGATGTTTGCTTATAATGCGGTCAACTCGCCTCAGCTCTTGCACAATGGCCAATTCAATGTGCCCAATTTAGTTCAAAATGTGAACCAACTTTTGCAAATGCAAATCGCGGGTTTCGGTCCTCATAACTTCGCTAATGTTAATGTACCACCAAGTGTGGTGAATGGGAATGGAAACGTGCAACACTCGTTGAATGGGAACATCTCGAAACCAGTGCAACACTCGTTGAATGGGAACATCTCGAAACCAATGCATGGTGATGATAATGTTGCGAAGGATTTTGGTGCCTCTCAACAACATAATCCACATGTGTTTTCTCAGCTTGATGCAAAATTACAGGTTACTTCTTGAGGTTGAGTTTTGGTTGTACTTGTTTGTCATTATTATTCCATGATTTATGCATTTATTTCTTTCCTGTGCTAACTAAGATTCCAGAGGCAGTGATTGTCCTTTTTTCCTCTATATTTTCCATTGTGTTGTTGGTGGTTGAGTTATGTTTTCGTGTGCATAATGTACAGGGTTGAGGATAATTAAATTTCAAACTTGGTAAAAGTAATTGTCACGTGCTTCAAGTAACTTGATACATGAATAATACTACCTAACTGTAGAATTATGGAAGCAATAAAAATTATGTTATTTATCCTTTTTACATGGAAAACCATTATATATTTATATTTTTTCAGTCATTTTTTACATCATCGTTTGCATGCAAACTGGCTACTGTTTCCTAGAGAATGTCGGCATGGAAATCAAATGGGGCTTATGGAATACTCATCTTCTGAGTTTTGGTTGTACTTGTATGTCATCATTCCATAATTTATGCATTTGTGGCAACCTAAATACAAGATTTTGCTCTCCAACCTATTGTGATTTGCACTGTGAAATCATGGCACTATTTGTGATCTGATGCATATTCTTTTCTAATGTGACTGATCTTAATGGAGAATACCGGACAAGCCATAAGTTAGGCGAGTTATTTGAAATTTTTAACCACATTTCTTGTGTTATTCTCAAGTCTTTAAAGAAAATTGTTTTTCTTTGTCCTTGTTTCTTCGGTTTCCTCTGGCCATTTTTTTGCCAGATTTTTAACAGAGTCACCTTTTGTTGATTGCTGATGCATATACTATAATGTTCCTTGAATACGTTGTATTTCTCAACTCTTATATCAACTGTGAGAAATGATGTGCTTAGCAAAGACAAATTTTATATGACCTTAAATGTTTCTGCTGAATGCATGAGACTAGATATTTCACTACAGACTACACTTTCTTTTTATATTTTCAAAACAAAAATCACCGAATTGTTTAATTGCCTCACAATTAACTTTGTTATTTCTGGAATTTTTAGCCATGCATTTTCTTTTTCTCTGAACAACTGAATTATTCGAGGGTAAAGTGATTTGAAGCTTCATTAATTGTTGCAGAGTAATGCAGTTGAATTCCATGGGACCAACAATAACTGGAAAAGATCTAACAAGAAGAAACTTGTCGGTAATTTTAAAGGTGGTGCATCACAGAGAGGGTATGTCTCACATTAACTATTTCCTGAGCTGATCTCTCTGTATTATTGAAAGTTAGTACAAGTTGATTTGCTACTTCACTGATGTCAAAGTCTTACAGATTTGTGAAGCAGCAGTTTCATCACAAGCAATATCCGAAAGGAAATTTCAAATTTCATAATGCAAATCAAGAAAAAGGTAGGATAGTTGTGTGCTATGGACTGTTTTTGTCACTTCAGGGGCATTTTCAATTCAAAAAGTGACACGATCAATGCTTTTTGTCCTTTATTTACTTATTTATTTGAATTTCGGGGCAATTCAAAACATGTCTTTCCCCCTTAAACTCACGAACTTCTCATCAATTTCATAGGAATGCTTTATTACTTTCTGTATCTCATGCACATTTGATATTGGATGTCTATCTAATAGGTATTGCTTATCATGTAGAGCACAAGCAGTGGATTGAATAAATCATTATCATTATCATGTGTATATTGTGAAGCATAAAGCTTTTAACACTAAATTCTCATCACTGCAGTGACAGTTAAAGTCAATGATCAGGAGGTTTCTAATACATAACTATTACATTGATAATATTTTAATCCTAGGAAAGAATTTTATACGCGTTGATACATGTCTGTTGACTCAATTGCAAGAAGATACCAAATCCAAGGAGCTAGAAATGTCTAATATTAAAATTGTAGTATAACTGGGATAATACCATGTTGAATGACCATGGGTTGCATATTAAATTTGAAATCTTCTTACTACCTAACTTAGAATGTCTGCTGCCTCAAGCTCCTGCTTGTGACTGTTGGAGAATTGGGAATATTTGTTGTTAGCCATGCTACTGGGATCCAAGATTTTGCTAACATAGGTTAACAGGTGAGTATGAATTTGAAATGAAATGTAGGTTAGCTAGCTACTAATTTATTGGAATAAAAAAAACAGAGCATCAAAGAAATGGTTAGAGGTGGCATTCATTGAAGATAATATCATAAATGAGCATCTGAGATGGTTTGAGTGCCTCAAACACCAATTCTTGAGGCACCTCAATGTATGGATATAGAAGTAGTAGACTTGAAGAGGAGAAATGACAAATGACAATATTAACATGACATGCTGATATTAAGTATGATTTATGTGATTGGGGAAATACTAAAACTTTAACAAATGAGCATGAACGAGAAAAATTATCCATGCAACCACCATAATTAGCTTTGGATTAATATTTGTACAGTAATCCATAATTGGTTCATAAAATGAGGTTCTATGCTAAAATTTATTTCGACCGCTAATTTTCTAGCATGCTGTTTTTTGCAGACTCAACAATATCAACACATTTTTTATTTACTTCCATATATAAACTTTATGCATTATGCAGATGTAATTTCTTAGAAGTTGGTGTTTCTTCTGGACTTCGACCATACCATTTTGAATGTTTCATGTTTTGCAAGTCTATTTAAATTTGTTTTGGGCTTTTCTTATCTGTGTATATAGGGCCAAAAAATGAAGCAAAAACTATTATGCTTTCTGATATGGGCAAACAAATTCAAGTGGGAAAAGGGAGGTAATTTTTATTTATTCATTTTTGTTGCAATGTTGTGTCATTGAGCAATTAAGTAGTTAATTCCTGCTTGTTTTTTTGTCAACTGTAAGATAGGAGTCAGTAGAATGGGAGAGCATTTAAAAACAAACTAGGGATGGTTTCATGTATTGCTGTGGATCAAGGCCCCCTTTTGGCAGCTAGTTCCTCCCCCCACCCCCACCCCGGCTGCCTTTTACGTGTCATTGTCTTAGATTTCTTTTGCCCTTGTCTTTTATATCAGACCTCTCATGTTGAACTACACAGAACAAGAAATTCAAAAGTGGCGTGAACAACGTAAAAAAAATTACCCATCAAAAGCTAACACGGAGAAGGTTTGCATATGTGATCTTTCTTTGATGCTCCATATTTATTCAAAGAAGGAAACATGTTATTTTAGATGATGTTATCTGCAGAAGTTGAAAAACAATTGTATGCGGCTTGAGGTCTCAGATGCAGTTGCCAAGATACGGCGTCAGGTATCAAACTTGCCTTCATTGAACAAAAACATGATGTTGGGGCACACAGCCCATAGTGACTATCAGGTGTTACATTTGCTTCATCTTGTATGCTTACATGATACTAAAAGCTAGTGGTGTTGCTGGTTTGTGTTGAATAGATATTGGAAGTGGAGAAGTCTAGTGAAGGTAGTGAGTTTTTGTTAGGCTGGTGTACAGGTCAAACATTATTTGAGTTACACCGTCACCAAAAAGTATAGGCATTGGCACAGGTACAAGTGTGTAAATAGAAGAGTCAAAGTTACGTCATTGTCACAAAGCCGCAAGTTGTAGCAAGTGTTGGTAGTGGGCCGGTTGTGGAGCAACATCATACTTACTGTCTTGTCTTGCTACCTATATGGCTATATGAAGAGGATTATAAATTGATGTCTGGATTGTAGTTACACCGTTACAACAAATGGTAGCTTTTGTTACAATGGCATACATTTGGTTCAACAGCATTGGTTGATTGGGGGATCAATCTTACTGGTACCACAAATTTTAACTACTTGGGCATTGTTTGATGTTACGGATTGACACGATAATTAATATATACCCATCCTTTGTTTGGTGTGATTTTTGGATGACATTTTTAAATTCAGGCCCCATGAGAAAGCCTTGGCTGAGTTGTGATGTGAAATGTACATCTACAGTAAATGTGAGAAGTGGTTCAAATGACTTTTCTGCCATACACGGAACAATAAATATTTTATCCTCAAAGATTAATTAACTACATCTTTCACTTTTCTTATCATTATGATATACATCACTTACCCTGCCACGCAAACCAAACGTTACCTTATCATTCAAATCCATGTTTATTCTATTCTATAATTTTGGAGTGTCCATAGTTGTAAAAAGCGTGCAACTTGGCTGCGTCTTCTCTTATTGTTTTCTTCAGTTTGATCTTTTGATTCTTTTCCTTCCATGATAACAAGTGTTAAAATTTCTCGCAGGAACTGAAGGAGATATTGGATAAGCAAGCTGAATTAGGTTGTGAAGTTGCAGAAATACCATCATGTTATTTATCAGATTCTGAACGACAGACTGATGGCAGGGTTAAAGGCCAAAACATTTTAGGGAAGAGGGAGAGATTTCAAAAGAAGTTCGATAAACGAGGTAAATTCCAACAAAAGGACCAGGTCTCTGCAAGACATAGACCTGAGGATGGCTCTGCAGATTTGCATGATCGAAATGATTGCATCGCCACGAAGCAAAGATTGGCAAGTGGCAGCACCCATTCGGATCGTAAAAAAGATCCATCACTGTTGCAGAAACTGCTATATTCGGACATTAAAAGAGAGAGAACATATTTATTGCAAACTTTTCGGTTCGTGGTAATGAATTCATTCTTCGAGGATTGGCCTAGTAAACCTGTGAGATTTCCTGTGGTTATTATCAAAGACTCCGGTGATGAAAGCGGAAGATTCGAAAAGAAATGTCAGGTCGCGGAAGACGATGTTTCTACTTCAGCTGGCAGTGATCTGGTGATAAGAAGTGAAGGTCAAAGTCTTCAAGAAGAGGGAGAAATAACTGACTGAAGATCATGTTCTGCTGTTTGTACACAAATTTTGTTAAATCTATTTATATGTATGACTTTATGATACATTACTTGGTGATTTTGTTGCGTATGTGGCTATATAAGTTTAAGAAAACTAGTTCCTGTGTCATGTCTTATATACGACGAATAATTACATTTACTTGCATTGAACAAGATATTGTACTGGCATGGCCCAAATTGAGTCCAACGGCTTGACCCATTTCGTCTTTACATAGATTTCATTGAATATACTAATCGAAGTTATAGAGTAATTTTCAGAAGCTCAACCATTTTTTGTTCATTTCGTTTTCGTTTTTTTTTAATTTTTCGTATCATTAAAACATGGTATCGGATTTTAATTGTCGGGAACGAGTTAGGCAACATTGGTTGGGCAACTAAAAATTTCTAAGAAGTTATATACGTTCAAACTATTATAATAGATAAAGGTCACGGGTGTCGTAAATGACGGTGGCAGCAGGGCGATCATTGTTTCGATTATATTGCATGTAAAAAGCACTAATTAATTGTATATAATCAAGGCAATGTAATTATAAATAATCATAATTATTTATATGGTATTAGCGTCACTGATATGTGATGTGTGCATACATTTTATGTTATTGTTACTACGGACATGATGAATTGTAAATTCAAAAGTTTAGATTAAGATAAAAGATATTTAGTAATTAAATTTATTTTGAAAGCAACTAAGATATGATACTTAAAGATAAATTACAATAAATTAGTTAATCTATATTCTTTAACATCATTAATGTTGTATGGACATGGATATAATTGCAATTTTCATTTAATCTTCACCAAAGTAATCAAAATTCGTTAGTATGAGCCATGAGGTACATCTTTTTAATTATATGTCATTCGCACGCAATAAGTGGATACCTATAAACTTTTGCGTTAATTCATTTTTGTGTTACTTTCGGTGTTGATGATTAAATAATCAAAAGTTTAGATGTGTGCGCACATATAAATTTTTCGTATAAATTTTTCTAGGACAGTCTCAAGGGTCAATTTTTTAAGATAAATCTATTATTTGATTCGATCCATGAAAAATATTAACTTTTATTGAGATATGAGTCGGATCGAACCATCTCACAAATTTATATTGATGACACCATCTCATAGGAAAGCTAAATCGAAATTTTTTTCGTGTTAATTTCAAGATAATATGATGAATTACATATTCAAAAATTTGGACAAATATAAAATAATATTTTTTTTACAAGAGTATTTTTTATTTTATAACTTAAAAAGTACAGAAGGATATTGTAATTATAGAAATATATAACGAATAATTTAATATGATGGATAGGATAGTTGAGCACGATCCGAGGGGGGCGGGGGAGCAAGTAGCAGGAAATTCGTGGTAAGGGATAGGAGATGCTGAATATGTCTGTGTTGGTATCAGTTGCACATCATGGTTAAGAAGTTTCTAATGTAGCTGAGTGAAAGAAATGGATATCTCTCGCACAAAAGAAGTTGCAGAGATCTGTATAGTTTGTATTGAAATTGTTAATAATTATAATGACAAAGATCATTTAAATTAATGTTGTAGATGTTAGGCAAGAGGTAATGCATAGACAATGCAGGTTCGGATACTCTGCATAAACTCGGTGATGGATTGAGTGTCTTTAACTCGATTATTGAGTTGGCCTGTAAGGCCAAGAATGCCCGATTCAAGTGAAATTGGTTCCCTTGTTAATTCAAATGTGACAGGAGAAAATGCCAGAACCCAAAAATCTCAAGTCTTGTTTTCATTCACAGAACTGAACTAACAAGGGACGGTTACTCGGTTAGCGAATACAGGGTTCACTGGATAAGTTGTGCAGCAGGTTTCTTGACTGTTTTAGGCTTCAGAAGTGGCACACTTTGATTATTGTTCTTTCTTGCCATATTACATGTGCATTTAGAAAAGTTGCATTGTAGCGAACATCATGCTTGATAAACAATTTGAATAATGATATCGTTGAATGAACAAAGATCCAATATTATATGTAAGATCACAAAATCAATCTGTATGCATGTTACAGAAGTAAAAAACACAGATAAATGTAAATAATGGATCCATCATCTGTATAGTTCTTAACCCCCGAGTGTATAATAAGGAAACCCAAAGCTCATAGAGTTGTAATACAAAACTCCACTCCACATCCCTAAATCCCCTCATCAACATGGGCATATCCATGGAGCAAGTGATCAAAAATTGTCACCAAAAAATAAATAACAATATATATGCATGTTTCGTCTTCGTGAAATCAAGCTAAAAGCTATGAAGAAACCCAGAGCTCATTTTCCTGGTATTCAATGTATCTAAGAAGTTCAATATTCACTGCGAAACGCAACCAAAATGCAGGCAATTAAGTAACTTGAGCCAAGTTTGTGTTTTTAAACGTCCCACCCACCAATAGATAGGGGAATATTTGACATGTAACTTTCATCATCAAGACAACCTGCTTGCTTCAAGATCTCCAATAAGGTATCCTTAGTTGCTGTATCAGCCTCTTGCTCGGAAATGTTGATAATCGAGGATATGTTTGTGGGTTTTGGCTTCCAGCTCTTCGAGCCTAAAGCTGAAGTTGAATTCTTTAAGCAAGATAACGCCTCGGGAGCCCTCCCATTGTTGATGTGGTCTTCTGCAAGAATCTCAAAAGTCATTGAATTTGGTTTTCCCACATGAATCATTTGGTCGAAAAAGGTTTTGGCCTTTCCAGAAAGCCCATTCCTAACATACGAACCCAACAGAAGATTCCCAACTCTAGGGTCATAGACTGACTTGACTGAAAACCATTCATCATATATTTTCTCAGCACCTTCAATGTCGTCCAATCTGACCAGAGCGGAGATCATGGTATGGTACCCCAAATTCAGAATCTTGAGAAAGTTAGCCTTGTAAATGTTCCATATGCGGTACACGTCCTCATTGCTACCGGCGTTAGCATACAAACTAATGAGATAATGATATGGCATACGTTCCCGGCCTGTAATCCTAGTTTCAATCATCCTCAAACAATTTTTAGCTTTCGCAAATTGTTCTAACTTAATATACACTGTTGCCATTGTGCTGAAGGTGGTCCAACTCGGACTTGTGGTGGTATCCAGTCGCATCTTTTCAAAAACTTGTTCCATTTTAATGGCAGATCCTTGAGACCCACGAGACGATAACCATATATTGTAGGAATAAGAATCTAACCCTATATGATTATCCTTCATTTCGAGAACCAGTGACTCGACCTTTTCATGATCTCCAAGGTTCATATAAAGGGTCATCATGACATTGAATGGAAGTGTGTAACTAGCATAACCTCTATTTCTCATTTTGTTCATTAGAGATTCGGCTTTTTCCCTCATTCTAGCTTGTGCATACACGTTCAAAAGAGCACCATATACTCTTTTGTCTTTCAAGGCATCTGGCAAGTTCAGGAAATATTGTTCAGCGCTTGAAGCACCATGCACTTTAGCGATTAAATCCAGCTGCATAGCAGTTTCACTGCTGCCTATTCTATACTTCTCTGCTCTGTCATTCATCCACTCAAGCACCTGCAAAGCAAACTAAATTTAACTCACGATAATAAGGGAACCAACAATGTGGAGGGAATTTCACACAGAGCGGCAAAGCTACGTACTCGGAAATGACTAAAGGGGAGATATCTATATTTCCATGTTTATATAGAACACAAAAATATAAGAATCTATGCACCTCTCCCTCTGGCCCCACCACGGGATTCCAGAACAGCCAAACCATCCCAGTCTGAATCCAGCTGAAGGTACCAAGAACATATATTGAAATGAACGATTTGAAATTTCACCCACACTTCAACAGAACCAAGAAAAGAACAAAAGGGGTGAATATCTACATCTATACCTACCTAAAAATGAAGCAGCAGAAAAATTAGTAGAAGAGTGGCAAGCAATGGAAATCATGGGTACTTACTGAAGACGTGATATTGATTCTATGCAGGTACGTGTGAAAACTCTCTTGCAATTCAAATGTGTTCAAGTGTTTTTTCTTATACTGTCATGTGATGTAATTTATCATTCTCATACTGAGAAGTGAACTATTGATTGTAAATATGATGCTTTTTTATATCCGCAATTTATCCGTAGCAAATGATATGAAGGAGATTAATGGATCAGACAACTTAAATGATATCCACTGCAGCATATATAGGTAAAACAATGAAAAGAATTGCACGGTTTATTCAGTAATAAGGAATTAGGCGACCAATGTTAGAGGTAAGAGTAGATACTAAATTGATATACACCACTAGCAGCAGAGACATGAAACAATGTAGAGGATATACAGCTGAGTCAATTCAAAATAGAAAATACAGCCTAACAAATTTTTCTCAACTGAGTTACAATTATTTTCAACAAAAATTTCTAGCAAGAGCACCAAAATTTAGTTTTGAATTGCCTATACCCTAATTGCTTTCCAAATCCAAAATACTTCCAAGTCTAAAGTATAGATCTATTATTTTATAAGCTCAAGAATCCAGGGCACTATAGTCTTGACATCAATTTTTTTTAAGTAAACAAATTACTTTATATATTTCAAATAACTAGAAAAATGTACGTGCGTTGCACGTAACAACAATTTTATTTGATTGAGACCGAAGTTATCAAATTTCGAATGTTTAGCTTTATTAAAATCAAGTGTTATACTTTTTACGGGCAAGTTCAAACTTCAGTTACCATGATTCAATATCTAATTAGCTACTGAAGTGGTCATATGACCTATTTAACTTTCTTTTTTGTTATATTTGTCGGTTTCTGATCGACGGTTTTTTGTAGTGATATTATATGTTTATGCATTGAGTTTGATTATTTTTTAGCTAACAATTATAAAACAATAACATATGTTATATATTTATTGAAAAACGTAAAATATATATATATTTGTTACAAACTGTAGGATCAAGAGATTTGTGTTTTACTAAAAGCTATAGTTAATGGTAATTGTGTAACGCAAATCTTTTAGATCGTATCGCAGTTCAAAAAAATACATGTTTCAATTGTTTAACCCAAAGAGACAATTATTGCACCCAAACAATCACCTTATCAAGAATTGTGCTTTCAATCAATATGAATCGAAACTACGAGCTTGACTTTGATATTAGTTATATGACCGAACACGTCTCGCTTTACCAAAATTTATAGTTGATGGTAACAATATGACTCAAAATTTTAAACAATACAAAATCTCAAGCGTCATGTTTCGATTAATGCTCTTAGAGACTATTATTGCACCCCAACATAAACAATTTATGTTAAATGCTAATTTTATTTATATTCATTTTTATGAAAAAACAGTAATTTCTTTCTGAGAAATGATTTTTTGATTCATTAACTTGTCCAAATTTGAGTTTTAGTCCATTCAGTTGTCAAATTTGGTTATGGTGCACTAACATTTAATTTTCAATTAATAACTTTTTTTTAATTTAAGACATTAATTAAATATTAACAATTAATATATCTTGAATAAATAAATGAACAAAAATTAATTACTCTCGACTAATCTAGAAAATGAAATGAAAAACCTAAAAAAACATTGAAAATGACAAAAATATTTAATTAATAGTATGTAAGATAAAGACGAAAAAATTAGAGAATTCACAATTAGAACTCATATATTTATAAGAGTAATAGATAATAGAATAGATAAATCGTAATATTTTTTTAATCTGGCAAATACAAAGGTGATTTTAGTTCGATGACCTAAATAAATTAGAAAACAGAAAAGGGGTCTATAGGTTGCGTTTGGATCATGGATTTTAAATCCATAGATTTCGATTATAGTTTTATTGTTTACAATAAAATAACAGATCAAATGTTAAATCCACATCTTTTTCATTTGCACATTAGTAATACAAAGTATAATGGATTTCAAATAACACCGTTATTGTGTTAACTTGAAATCCATCCTAATTAACATGAAATACAGTATTATATAAACATGTAAGAGGTGAATTTGAAATTTATGGTTCTAATTCTCTAAACAACCAAAATAAATTTGAAATCCATCGATCCAATCGCAACCTTAAAGGAGTAAAAAATCCCATAAAAAAAACATTAATTGGGAATTTGGGGGATATGATTTAGTCAAAATGCAGAATATATCAAGCTGCTTGTGGAGGTAAATCAACATTTTAACTAATATGGAATGTTCTCTTTGCAGAATAACCAATATATTGAAGTATCACTAAGTTCTAAAAATATCAAAGAAGAAGAACATAAATTTGTGTTTAAACTAGGCAAAAATGTTAAAATGTTTAATTGACTTTTTATCTATTATCAACTAATCATAAGGAAGATTTTTCCAAAAAAAAAATCTAATCATAAGGAAGACCATTCCAAATGTCCAAGAAGCCAAAGCTGTCAAGGATGAAAAGAGCATCCAACAACCACCAAGACCATGATGCAACAAAATTAAACGTTCAATAGAATCATCAAAAAAAAATTGTAGTCTTGTAGATCATTGATGACCAACAAAGCACAACCGTCAAGATTGAAAACGATGAAAATATAATCGAATTCACCTGGACAAACACAACAAATAACAGCTAAGAAGGATGTAAAAACTGTATTGAGTGGTGAAGATAAAGACAAAAAGGATTTGGCACAATCGATTCAGCCATGTTTCTGTTACTAACATTCATATTCAAAATCTTCTACACAAAAGTCATGTTCAATTCTTGTGCTATGCAACAAACTGCTCTCACGACTAGTAGCCTTATAAACACTATAGAACTTTCTAAAGGGCACCTCATGCAAATACCATACGATAAGGTTTTAGCCTAGTCTTGTTCGATTCCAAAAAATTGGAAACTTTGACGCAAATGGAATTTTTTTTTATTATGATGCAGTTACTAAATTTTAATCTGAGATGTATGGAATGAAAATTTTTTTGCTGATTCAACACGTCGCCAATAAAAAAAACGCATGCTACATAATTTGTGTGCTAAAGCAAGTTTTCCTTCCTCAAAATGTTAACTTCCACTGATTTAGTAACTCAATTGTTTTCCCTCTTGCATTTTCAAAATTAAGAAATAAATATCTATATTCTTGAATATATGAGTGCCACTTCCATATGGAACTATATTCATCGGTTCATTCCCTTTCTATTTTGAAGATTTGTTTTATGATTAACTGCACAAGTTGAAACCTAAGAGCCACAAAACCAATTCTCTGTTGAAAGTGGAATATCCATATAAACTACAGATCCTCTTAAAAGCTGTTCAGGCTACAAAACTATGGACATATCAGGAAAGCAATTTTATCATCTATAGAGTGATGCTCAAGCCCTTTGTATCTGCAACTCATTCAGTTACCAGATCAAATATATTTGGTACCAGAGTCCAGACGCACAGCACGGCAAAAGATACAAAAATGTACAGCTGTAAGACAACTTTCATTGGTTTTTCAAAGAGTCACAAAATAGCCAGCACTCAACTAAATAATGCCTAACCTAAGGTTCTGCTATCTCTAACACCAAGCCCTCATGATTAAGATTTATACATTCAAAACTTCTAACAGAAAGCCAAAATACCATAACAACCAAGTGTCAAATTATCATTAAACATCAGCATCCACTTCAACGCCAATATGACACTCACAGTAACTTCACAAATTGCAAGGAAAAGAAAGGGTCATCTTTAATATGTTAGAAACTCAAACATTGAAAACAAGGAAAGAACAAAACTTTCAGAAAGAACCAAGTTCCAGGGATAATTTAACTTGCTATGATCCCACATTAACTCCTACCATTGGTTTCTCTAATTGAGAACCACTTCTAAGAAGGGGTTGTTTGGATAAATATTGATCATGTAGCCTATGTTTATATAGCAAACTAGATTAAGATGATCCAAAGTTGACAGATTTTTGCGTCAGCTTCTCAAGATGGGGCATTATTATGATCGTTCGTCCGCTCCGCAAGATATTGTGTTGGCTTGAGAAATAATTATGGAATTGCTAATAAATTCTCCCACCTTGAACACTCATTTTTTAGGCTTAGACTCTAGCTTATGCTTATGGCCTACAAGAATTGTAGAATAACCAAGTACTCGCACCGGAGAACCACGGAAATATGCTAATGACCTGGTCAAATGGCATCACCTCTCCAAATTTGGGAGATGGCCCGGGTTCTATGCCCACTAACCCCCACCCCTTTATCAAAAAAAAAAAAAAAAAACCACGGAATTATAAAACAACCAAATACTGCAAAATTAAAACTCTCAAAGTTCAATAACATCGTCTTAAACCATGGGATTTTCTATTTCCTTCCAATTCACACAGTATCTTACCTCGAGGGCAGATTTGTATCGCCTGAACTTCCTGAGCTCCTTCACAACTCTATGAAGCTCCCATTTTTGGAGACTTCTACCCCTATCTGCTGCTTGATTCAACACCGAAGCAGAGCCCAACCTCTGATCCTCCAACATTGATATTTTCTTGTACACATCATTCCACTTCAACCCAGAACTCCTCTCACTTCCAACTCTTCCATAACTTTGAACCCGTGACACGGAAGAACGTGCGAAAAAGACAAGATTTTTATCCCTTGCAATGGTTTTCTGAAGAAGCCCGGATGAAAATGAGATCGAATAAGAGGTCTTTGAGGATAAGGAAACATGATCTTTACCTGGGTGGTGAAAATACACGGTGGGTTTTGGATTGGTGGGTTGAAGCAGCATTGCGTTGCTGGGAATTGTAGGGAAGATTTAGAACCATGACCTTCACCTTATACCACTTTTAAAAAATAATCTTTATTTGTTATATTACCAAAATATCCTTACTAAATAAATTATTAAAACATCTTTATTCACAAATCCAACCATTAAAAATTTAAAACCAAATTTCACTTCTGTAAACCCCTTGTCTTGGCTCACTCGTAAACCCTTCTTCCTTATAGTCTCCAGAAACCATTTTCTCTCGTGTGACCATTTTCTTCCTCCCACAATCATATTTTTCGAGAGCTCATCTTCTTCACCACACACGATTGCTACTTACGATGTCGAACGAAAGAGTTCTTGTAAGTTTATTTACCTATTTTGCAAAAATGTTGTGAAATTTGTTTGCAATAGTTTCTGGGTTTTGATGTTTTGTATGATTTGAAAATATAGGTGATTTTTCATAGATCAATTTGAAATATCTATGATATGCCTTAACTTAGCAACGACTAATTTGGCATAATTGAGATGCAAATAAGTTTGAATATTGTGAATTTAGGGCTTCCAGGGGATGGAAGGGGCCGTTTAAATTTGAAATTTTGAACTCTTTTGTTTTCGAAATTATTAATAATGAACAGATCGAAAATTGAAGAAATGTTTGAAGAAAGTTTATTTGGTCAAGTCCGACAATTATCAGCTCTTTTATATGGGGTTATAGAGGTTTTGGATTATAGAGACCATTAGATGGTTTTTGGAGACCTTTAAATGGTTTATGATATTTTTTGCATTAGTTTATTTACATGTTTTGATTTAAGATTAGATAGTTCCTGGAGACCGTCTATGAAGACCATTTTTATGTAGATCATTTTTATAATGTGTCTTTCCTCTTGGCCATGAAATTTCTGGATTTTTTTTATTTATTCAACTCTTTCATTTTTTTTATTGTAAACGAAGAAAAAAAAAAGAAAAAAGAGGTGTCTTGGGGATCATTTTTTATGTGCACCGTGTTTTTGCTAAGGAGATCATTTGATGGTTTTTAGAGACCGTTAGATGGTCTACGGAGACCATTTTTATAATGTGTAAAGACCATTTTTTGCTTATATTTTGATTATGAATAGGGTGAGGCGGTTATTGTTTTTTTTGTTTTTTGTTTTTCTATAATGCAATCTTAAAATTGATATCATTTTGATATTATTTTGTCTTACGAACACATGTAAACTTAGATACTCAACTATCTCCCAGAAAAGAGGCTTTCAAGTGCAAACTAACAGAGTCCAAGCACGTTACAAAGAAATATCAGAGATAATAATGAATAGTCTAAACCCAAAAAAGTTGTTGATTTTAGAAAGTACTTTATTTTATCTATTTGGAACGGGTTTTGGACATTGAGTAGAAAATAGACATATAATATATTTTGGGATAATTCCCATTTTAGTCCTTCATTTTAGATCGATTTCCCGATTGAATCTCTGTTTTTTATTGAATCAATTTAGTCCTCCGTTTTTTGCCGTTTTTCCACAATGATCCTTCCGTCCGATTAAATGATAAAACTAATGGGATTTACCTGATTAGCAGGTTCAAGCTTTGGTTCTCACCTCTTCAACCGGTCAATTCATCTTTACCAATTTCATTCTCCCCAAAGCTTTAAACCTAATATACTCCCTTGTGTCAAAAAATATATATACTCCTTTGGTTCTCTAGTATTGAGGTGGCCATCAGCTGCGATGGTGTCTTTCCACCGGCGGCCAACTACGATGGTGCCCCTATTCCGACGGCTTAGGGTTCGAGATTCAAATTCTTTGAAACTCTCTCTTTGCACTTGGATTGATTTAGAGTTGTTCTTGCATGGGATCGAGGCTCTCCGCTCACTTTTTGCTCGAATATACACTTGTTTCCTCCTGGTTTTGGCTCTTAATTTCTGCTGCTCGGTGGTTTCGAAATTTCTTTTTGTTTTTTCGAGTGGCTGGAAATGTGAGCTTTCTGCGCAATATGGGATCTCTTCGGTTGAACAGATGGTGCGAGTTGATTCTTTTATTTCTTCTGGGAAGAAAATCTGTCAATTTTTACGAGCCTTTGATTCAAACCGTCAAGTTTTTTTTCCTTCTGGGAAGCGAGAAAGAAATTGTTTTCTTGATGGCCCATTTGAAGAGGCGGAAAGAGTGGGCTTCCTTCAAGAAGGCTAGCAAGTTCTCAATTCAAATAACAATGATTCAATATATCACCATTGTCGTAGATTTGGCCAAACAATTTCGCAATTTTCAAATTTCCCAACTATTTTATTACGTTGGCCCTTAATCCATGTCAAAATTCTAGGCAAAAAAGGTGAGTGAGAGCAACATAAAACCTAGCTACTACGAACATGATCAACCAGAAGTAATATCAGTACTTTTCAAAAAAAAAAAAAAGAAGCAATATGAGTAAATAGTAATTCTGGAAAAAATAGTAAAAAAACACAAAAAAGTAACCCAAAAAGACTGAAGAAAAATTAACCCAAGAAAAATGTGAGAAGTAAATCTTGAATGGGCTAAGTAGGTAAATACCGTTAGTTTTAACATTTAATTAGACGAAAGGACCAATTTTGGAAATACCGTGAAAATCGAAGGATTAAATTGGGTCAATGAAAAAAAGGACCAAATCGGGAAGACAACCTAAAATGAGAGACTAAATTGAGAATTATCTCATATATTTTTGTTATGTTAGAACTTTGTTGATCTTGTTGAATTGAAGTGTTGATTTTGAATATTGTTGTGGATCATATGGTGGCTTGCATTGGAAATATATGCATGTTTAGGTGTTGAATGTCTAGTGGTCTAATTGAAGGTCACTAATGGTATTTGCTAAGGTTGCATGGTCTCCGGTCATTAATGGTCTTATTGAAGGTCGTCTAATGGTCTTTTCATGGTTTCTGGTCACTAATGGTCTTATTGAAGATCGTCTAATGGTCTTTGCATGGTATCCAGTCACTAATGGTCTTATTGAAGGTCGTTTAATGGTCTTTGCTAAGGTTGCATGGTCCCGATCATCTGTAATGATCATTATGCAATGGTTTTTGTTAAGTTGCATGGTCTCCGTCATCTGTAATGATCGTTATGCAATGGTCTTCTGTAAAGTGGCACGGTCTCGTAAATGTATTTGGTAAAGTGGCATGGTCTTTTAGTACGGTAAAGTGACATGGTCTCTTAGCACGGTTTTTCAAAGGTCTTATGTAAACCATGATATATATTGTGTTGCAATGTAACATATTGTAGCTATATGTCATAAACATGTGATATATTTTATTAGACTAAATCTTTTTATTATGATATATATTGAGATGCGTCATAAATATATATAATCATATATATATATATATATATATATATATCATAATTTAGATAGGTATACAATGACATATTGTGATGTACAACAAATCGTAACATATATATCATAAATCCATATATCATACCTTACATATGTATATTTATGTATATTATGACATATTGGGATGCACAACATCATATAACATATAAATATAACATTTACATACATGAAATATGGTATAATATATAGAGATATAGATATACCACGATATATTGTGTTGTAATGTAACATATTTTAGTTATATGTCATAAACATGCGATATATTTTGTTAGAATAAATATTTTTATGTATGATATAATATATATTGTGATGCACAACAAATCGTAACATACATATCATAAATCCATATATCATAACATATGTAAATTTATGTATATTATGACATATTGTGATGCACAACATCATAACATATAAATATATCATTTACATACATGAAATATGATATGATATATAGAGATATAGATATATCACGATATACTGTGTTGTAATATAACATATTGTAGCTATATGTCATAAACATGTGATATATTTTGTTAACTAAATCTTTTTATGTATGATATAATATATATATATATATATATTGAGATGCGTCATATATATATATATATATATCATAATTTACATAGGTATACTATTACATATTGTGATGTACAACAAATCGTAACATACATATCATAAATCTATATATCATAACTTACATATGTAAATTTATGTATATTATGACATATTATGATGCACAACATCATAACATATAAATATTTCATTTACATACATGAAATATGGTATAATATATAGAGATATAGATATACCACGATATATTGTGTTGTAATGTAACATATTGTAGCTATATGTCATAAACATGTGATATATTTTGTTAGACTAAATATTTTTATGTATGATATATATATATATATATATATATATATATATTGAGATGTGTCATAAATATATATATCATAATTTACATAGGTATATGACCGGCTAAATCGGTATGATTAAAATCAACTGCAAGCATACCAGGTCAAGTTATAATATAGTGGACAAAGGTCCAGATGTCAAACCCACAGAGACCGTATAAATATGATTAACAAAATATATTTATTCCTACTTAATCTAGACCAATGAATAAAAGTGATTCAGATTTTAAACTAATAATTAAAAATTGCAATTAAAATAAAATTAACTAAAGCGCAGCAGGAAAATTTGGATTTAACTCTAATTTGGGAAAAACTCGATCAAGGACTCACGTAGGTACCAGACAATTCATATAACAAGCAGTCGATCTAAGACATCAGACTTAATCTTAATTCACGGGAATTTTCCTAATTTGTTCAAAGTACTACTTCTAGAACAATCAAACCTATTCAAATATTGACGGATTAATCTTTCGTAATTCTAATCAAATTTGAATGCATGACGAACTGTGAAAATTCAGTATACACCCAAACCGCATAATGAAACTGAATTCTATTTCTAGTCAGTTTTACATTATGTTGAATATCGAAGTGATCAAAATCGAAACATCCTCTGTTGAATTGGAATCAATTAACATGCAAGCAAATAACTTTCCAGGAAATTCACAAGACAAATATAAATTCGATAACCAATAAAATCAAATCAAGTATGAAATTATCAAATAAACAAATCAAGTTTTCTACATAAATTGTCTGGCCCAATCACGTGGTCTTGATCGAAGATAGAAAACTACTCAAAGTTCAACATAATTCAAGAACAAAAGTTTTTACTCCAAAACATCAATTGAAAATCAAAAATAAAAAGAAAAGAATAAGAATAGAATCGAAGGTGATGATAGCCGCCTCCTTGCCTTCAAAGATCTTGTGTAACCCTTAATCTGATGATTATAATGATATTTATATGCCCAAGGGTCTTCAAAAGATGGTATCCTTCCCGAGTAAGACTTTCCTTTTTAAAAAAACTCTGTGCGTGTTTCTCGCTCGAGCGAGACACTATCTGTCCCGGAAGTGAATTTCATCGCCTCGCTCTCTTGAGCGAGCAGTCTTCTGTCTCGCAACATTTGTGGCATATCTAGCTCGCTCGAGCAAGCCCAAGTCTCACTCGAGCGAGACCTGTTTTGTTCAAAATTTGTATTTTTCCCCAAGTTTTCCTACAAAATAGACCAGGAAGAGTATTATGCAACTAAATGAATAAAACATGCTAAAGCTAAATAAAACAATAAGAAAAACATATGAATGCATGAAAAACCAACATGAAAATATGCATAAAAAACATAGTTATCAACTCCCCCATACTTAACTCTTGCTCGCCCTCGAGTAAGACATGCAACAACATAATGCAAAGACACAAGTATGACTGAAACATGTTCAAGATAGCCTCAGACGAGTTCTACTTCAAATTCCTAAAAACTAAAACAACTTTCGATTGTCCACAATACACTGTCAGTTGAACGAAAATGTGTGTGTGCGCCATGTTATTCCAGTTTCGTACAACTTCAAAAGAATCCATCCTAAGAATGTTTAGCGACCTATGACAATTCAATGCAAGTATCACAATCTAGTACTCTGTCATCTCAACAATGAAAGAGTGGGTGTCCGGTGAGCCAACTTGTGGCTAAGGGCTTTGATGACTCTTTGTATAAACAATCTTTTGTTTAATATAATTTACACTTTTATAAAGGCGTTTACTTTATCTTTTATCATATTATTATGTTGTGACATACTATAAGATGTTTAGATGAAGACCTTGAATATACTATAGTGTATGTAAGATGTGGTGGCACATGGGGATGGCTATCATGAAACACATCTTATAGTCACTGTATATTCTAAACA